>NC_056728.1:298016148-298218648 GCF_019279795.1 Protopterus annectens
GAGGTAGGTTAGGTGGGTCCACTTGGACCAGCCTTCCCAAGCATGCTATAGTGTTTAGATGCCATCATCATATGTGGGTTAGTAATAGTCAGCATATTCCAGGGTTAGCTGTAACAGCATGCATAAATATTCCCATTAAGCCAGACACCAGATACGGAACGGTTGCATAGCAAACAGAGCACATGCATATGTGGGACCACAGTGGTAGTAAGAACAGCATGCAGGTACAGTGATGGCACCATGCTACCACTGTTGGAATAATTCAATATAGCACATGCATGGGAACCATTAAAATATTTATCAAACAATTGGACATTATCAGAACACAGATGTTATTACACACCAGTTGGGGGGGTATGTTGATTATTGTTGGAGATATGGTGGGGGGAGAGAAAGATGTCATCTAACAACTAGTATATTCCTGTAGTCCTCATTACTTTCCTAGTCAGTGCTGTTATCTGTACCTTACAAGTCTTACTACACTACCCTAAAGCCTTAGTTTGGACAGTCTTATGGCTGTCATCATCATTACAGATGAACTGGTTTTACCTTCTGTATACACCTCTTACCTGGTATACCTATGGAGGGAATGTTTGTTAACACTAACTGTATACTCCCTGATTCCAGGTTGATGTTGTGCACATAGCTATCCAACTCTTTCTGCACAGACTCTGGCCATGTGTTGACCACATGCTGGTGTGCCAAGACATATCTAGAATATTGCCCTCTTCTACCTTTAGTGACCTGACACACATATACATGCTTTCCTACACAGTTATATTATGTAGCACAGTGTGGGTGACAGTGATCAGTGATACGTTATTACTCAGAGAAACTGCAACACTCACAATTCCCTACAATACCAGAGTGAACAGTACCAGTACAGGTTATAATGGTCTGTATTTCTCAGCACAGTGTTTATATCCGACATACCTATGGGAGCAATGTATGTTAGCACTACCTGACTGTTGCCACACAGACTTCCAGATTACACATTAGTATTATGCACATACATCTGGGTGGCTGCAGTGGTGCAGTGGTTAGCATTGAGGTTCTCTGGTTTCATCCTCGGCTGGGGTGCCTTCTGTGTGGAGTCTATATGTCCTCGCTCTGGTCGCGTGAGTTTCCTCCAGGTGCTCTGGTTTCCTCCCACATCCCAAAGACATGCTGTAGATGGATTGGACACTTTAAATTGGCCCTAGGTGTGAGTGTGTGCATGTGTGTGCCTTCTGTGGAAGGTTGGGCACTGGGCTGGCAACTCAACACTGTAAAACTCCACTGCCAATCTTGAGTGGACAGGTGATCCACTGTGGTAATCCCTAACTGGGAAAAGCCAAAAGAAGAAGAATTATGCACATACATTTCACTCTGTTACTGTACACACTCTGGTCACAGCTTGACAACATGGGAGTGTAGATAGAACATACATGAAATATTACTCTCCTAACAGTTTTGGGGGTTGCTACAGTGACAGATTTGTTCTCATAGGGGTTTGACAATCACTTGTATTCCCTGTTTGCTGGCTAAACATCTGAGATCATCCCACAGACTTACCAGGGGGACAGACAGCAGATGTGAGCCCATATACTGGACATTCTGGCCTCATCTGTACAGTTATGGGGTGTGATTCTGTAGGCAGCCTACATCAACTCCCAGGATTCAGACCATGGTTGTGTCTGCTACAACTTAAACACTGTCCATCGCAGTTGTGTCTGCTATATAGATATTGCTGTATATCTCCTATCTGCTTTCTGTCGTATTAATCCCCTGTGCTTTTGCATTCTGACCTTGTATTACAACACTCTTATACAGATTTCTTATATAGTTATATGTTGTAGGACAGTGTGGGTGACAGTGATGTGTGATACCTTATTATTCAGAGCAACTGCATTAGTCGCACCACCATACAATACCAATGTAAACACTGCCAGTACTAGGTATCATTCTTGTATTTCTGGTCACAGTGTTGGTATTTGACAGGCCTGTGGGAGAAATGTTTATTAGCACTACCTGAATGTTCACACACACACAGTACCAGATTCCACATTACTATTATGCACATATATACTCTGTTACTGTACACACTCTGACCACAGCTTGACAAGTTGGGGTTTAAATGGGACATAAGTGACTTCTTAGTCTCATAAGGTGTTGGGGAGTTGGTAGTGTGCCAGCTTTGTTCTCATAGCTGTATGTCAATCAGTTGTATTTCCTGTTTGCTGCCTATATGTCTGGGATCATCTCACTGATTTCCCAGGGAGACAGGTTCATAGGCAACAGACGTGGGGCACTTTATGGACATATCTGTACAGTTGTGGGGCATGATTCTGTATGCAGAGTACTACCACTGGAAGGATTCGATCCATGGCTGTGTGTGCTAAAAAAGCAACAGCACACATCTCAGTTGCATGTGCTATTCAGGATTTGTTGTTTGCATTTTCCCTGTTTACTGTCTATGTGTATCTCAGTTGCACTACATAGCCTCTGGGGAATACACCTGTCATATACAGGCATTCCTACTCATTCAATTTATGGTGGACAGTGTGAGTAACAGTGCTTAATACAACAGTACTACTACATGATTGCAAATCTGCATTACCATATGATACCAGAGTATACACATGCAGTTCAGCAGTTAGACCTTTATTGTCAGGCTATTACACTTTTATTGACATACAAATGATATGAGACTCTTCCTGTCATATTCTCTAGTGTATGCAGTACTTGCCTTGAACAATACAGGTTTTATACAGACAATTAATTTACTACTACTTTTAGTTTTATTTCCTATGACAGTAAATGCATGAGTATTACTGACCTGCCTCACATCACAACCTTGCCAGGTGACTGACGTTGGCCTCCTGGTTCGTGGCCTACTCAATTGCAGTTGTGGGGGACATAAGAGGATTATTTAGCCATACCTATCCATGATATACCTGAGCTTGCATTTATTATACACATAGTGGGGTGATACTTACACACAACTGGAACATTCCCTGCCAATCAAGCCTGTTGGATCCACTCCTCTAAGAGGTCCCCCTTACACCGCTTCAGGTCAGCATAGTGATGCCTGACCTGCTCAACAGTTCGGGATATGGCAGTGGCACTGGTGAGGTCATGGGTGAGACAGTCCCAGGCCTCTGCCTTATATTGGCAACCCTGGTACTGGCCCTGCAGCAGTCTCTGATCATGGTCTTTGACAAGGAGTCATGCCATGGCTTTCGACTCCTGGATGCACCATCTCTACACCCAAAAGTGCACACCTTCTCCCCTTACTGCCATTGTGCCTGCAAGGGGAAGCTACAACCAGTTATGAGATGTATTCCCACCTTTTGGGTTTAAGTAGGGCCGATATTCCACACTTTTTTGTGACTGCCCAGTTTTGAAAAGGCTAGGCTATGGGCAAACCTGCTTATCTAGGGTTGGCATTGTTTAAAGGGGTATAACACTGGGCACATTGAGTTAGCTGGCCAACACATTGCTTACACCTCCTAAGCTGGCATCTGCAATGCTTAGTGTTGCTTACATTAGACTTTGCATTATAATTCCTTTTTGGCATTGAGTTATTATTCATTATACCTTATATGTAGGCCTGGTATCCATGATTCATGTGTACGTATACTGTATGGAGTCCTTGTGTTTTATTCGGGACTTCAACACTCTATTACAATTACACCTGACTTCTGGCCTTACTGCTGAACTCTGGTTCACATATTTATGTTATGTAGTGGGTTAAGGCACATATGTCTGTATACTGATTCCTTTCAGAGGTTCAGCTTGGTTTTACTATGGTGAAGACTTGTTTGCTGATACCTCATTTTTCTGTACTTCTGTGATGGCTTAATGGTTAAGTGCTGTGACTATGGTGTATTGGGTTCTGTGTTTGAGACCTGCATGGCTGTTTATTTTGTTGATGGGAAGAACAAGGGCTGTTGGATACAGAGTGATTAAGGCACTTGTGAGCATTTGTGAGCAGGTTTGCGTGGGTTTGCATGATGGTAAGTACTGCTAAGCTACTGTTACATCTGCTTACAGAGAGTTAGCTTCAGAATTGCTTAACCAGTGTAGGCATTGCTTACCGATGTGCAAACAGGCTTAAGCTCACCTACTAGTGCTTAAATGTGCTTACTACTGCTTATTGGTGCTTAAACCTGCTTACTACTGCTTTATTCATTATGTGACTGACACCTAACATGTGGATTTACTTCAGTACTCCAGTTCATAAAAAATATGTTATTTAGTTGATTATGCAACATAAATATTAGTCATAACGTGCTTTGTCATGAAAAATGGAATGTGCTATATTGGGACTCGAACCAAGAATACCTGCTTTTAAGGCAAATGCTCTGCCGACTACACTATTTCTATGATGCTTCATTTGCATATATCTTCCTTGTTATCCTCTTTAGCCATTTAAGCTGCATTAGCCATAGCTAAGCAATGGGCATACCCATGCACCTATGGTTAGCTTTAATCGGATTTTAAAATAAAAATAAATACAGTGTTTTCTTCATTTTATTTGTAATTACTTGCTGTTGTACATGAGCGGGAATGTTGGTGGGGATATGAGAACACCTATGAGCAGTCTCGCTCATTTCTTACCCCTTTCTGCTGTTCTTCATTGCAGGGGCATGTATATTCTGGGAGCTCTGCTCTCAGACATGGCCCCTGCACTCTTACATGCTCCATGTAAGATTAGGAGCTCAGGCAGCGAGCCTCATTACTATGCATGGTGCGCTGCCATCCTGCTCCTAAATGGCTGCCTACATGCAGGACTAATCTAGTCCTGCACAGAGGAATAGTAAATCTGGGGGCCAGTGCAAAAAGTCTAACAAAGGCTATGTCATAGGATGATAAAACAATGTGTCCAAAAATTAAGGAGAAATATGGAGCAGGATATACCTGAAGAAGAAATATGGACATAAGAAAGAAAAAGAGATTTAGTATGGTGCAATATTTATGCAAAGGAGAAAGCAAAATGAATAAATACACACAAGCAGCACAAACTGCGGTGGTGGTGCTGCGGTCGCGTTGTCGCCTCACAGTAAGATGTCCTGTTCGATTCTCAGCTAGAGCGTCTTCTGTGTGGAGACATGCATGAATGGGCATACCTTTGTTGAAGGCTGTGCATCAGGGCCAGCAACTCAGCACGTAAAAATCTACTGCCAATCATTAGTGGACTGGAGTTCTGCTGTGGTGACCCCTAACTGGGAAAAGCTGAAAGACACAGCAACACACAAGCAGCACAAACACTAGTAGAAGAAAAATAGAGGCAAAGGCATCTGGATATAAAACAAATTGCAATACAAAAAATAAAAAACAAATGTAAAAAGTAGAAAAGAGGATTAATAATGTAGAAGTTAAAGAAATATAAATTAAAGCTATGGATTACCTGCAAAGTGAAAGATTTAGTATAGAACATTCAATTCGGGTAACATCACAACAAGATGGAACAATGAGTTCCCAAATTAAGGAGAAACAGGTGGAATAGAAAACATCTGATCACTTACCAAATGAAAAAGCTCTGGACCCTTCAGCAGAAAACCAGTACAAAAGTTCAGTTGGAGTTGCACAGCAAGGGAAGGAGCTGAAAACAGTGGCATCTCTGATGCAGTGAATGCTGTTGAGTGATAAGTCAATGAGTTCCCATATGATAGAGGGACATATGATGCAGGATGCACCTGAAGAGAATATGTCACAGGAAGATGTTTTGAATCTTTCTGTAGAATACCTGCAAGAAACAAGAGAGCAACAAATGTGCCTTCAGTTTATAAGAAAATGATCAAAGGAAAGAGATACTTGATTTGATAGAAATGGATATACATATTAAGACTGATGAAAGAAATAGTTTACAGAAAGTAAATAAGACACAAAATCTTAGAAGTGTGATAAGACAGATGAACACTGTAATTAAGACTATGACTATTAACATATATTCATGTGATATAACAGAAATAGATACAATATATTATTGCGTAGCTAAATTAATACTTGATAAAGTCTTACCACACAAATGTAAAGCAATAAGGGAAAGGAAGGGAGGCAATAAAATGCATGAAAGTATTGAATAAAGAAAATTATAAAGCAATTGAGACAAGAAGTGTTACTGTTAGAAAAGTATAGAAGAGGGAGCATGTCAACAAAAAGCTAGAAAGTTAGTTGTGATAAATGCAGCATGCAGTGTCGGAACAGACCAGGATCTATCAAACATTATTGCAAATAATAAACTAAAGATTTATCAGGAAAAGAGCAGGAGGTGGATAAAGGTCCTCTATAAGTAAAACAGCAATATTTCTCCAAAGACCTAAGAGGACCAACTACGGCTTGGTGTAAAACAGCTTTAATAAAACAAAAAATAGTAAGCTCTTTCACAACTTTCCAGTCGCTTCTTCAGACTCAAATACAAAGAGAACAGTATCAAAGCACTTAAAAAGACTGCCCAATCATAAGCAATTAAATAATGTCAGCTTAAAGCCATATCTCCAGAAACTACTAAAAAGAAATTACATTTCACATAGTCACCATGTCAGTATGTAAATACACATAGACACATAGGTTAAAACATTTTTAAAAACATTTTACTCAATGGAGGAGTGTGCATGTGCGCAGTACCAGCTTAATAGATACATCATCATTAATACCTGGTTTCTTGTCTGCATTAAAATGTACTATCCCACTGAGCTCAGCTAATTCTGTTTTATTCTTGGTATCCTCTTTCCTCGAGCTCTCTTTAGCTATCACAAGTACTAGGAATCTTAAGGCATGGTGCATGCCATACTCCTTAGTATGCCTTGTTAGTGCATTACTCTCTGTATTATTCCTAATAACGCTAAGGTGTTCCATAATATGCTCCCTTAAAGACCTATTTGTTTTACCTATAGAGAATGCTGTACATTCCATGCAGTAACTGTAATGTACTACATTCCTTGTGGAGCAATCTGCACAAAAACTATGTTTCATCACTATCCCTTTATGCATATGTGTAAACCAAGGTCCTACGTGTATAGAATTACAAGCACTGCAGTTCCTACAAGGATATGTTCCATGTCTCTGTGAAGTAGCAAGTGGTTTATTCATTCCTGTCCTATAACAGAACTGTCTCTTTATGGATAAGTTGTTTTTAAAAGAAAACAAAAAGGTATCACTAACAATTCTACCTATCACTTCAGAGGCTTTCAGAATGTTCCAATTCTTTTTGTTAATTTCACAATAAGTATTAATATTTATTTATTTATTTATTTGCAGTTTGTTTTCCAGGATAGTCCATTGGGCTACAAGGAGCCCGTTTTCAATGGAGTCCTGGGGAAAAAAGCTCAGGAGAAATACAAATACATAGTACAGAGAAGGCACAAATCCATAATATACATTTCAATTAAATGTTAAATACATATTTCGGATAGTACATATCCATATTACACAATTCAAATAAATGTTACATAATACAGAAATAAAAAAAAGAGATTTTTATTAGCAAAATTGCATTAGGTTAATTCAATAAGTAGTAACGTTTTTTTTTTTTTTTTTTTTAGGCAATTACAATGAGGTAATTGTTTTTGTTCTTGGTCGAATACGTCCCAAGGATGTAGAACTTTAGGAGGTAGTGACAGGCAACAAATAAGTTTGGAAAGTTAGGAAGAAAGTGGGGTCAGAATTTGGTTGGATGAGAGCAAGAGCATTTGCGAAGTAAGGTGTGAGTGCAGTGAGGTTTTAAACAAGGAGATACTGCTGGTGGTATGGATGGGAGAAGGGAAAGAGTTCCAGAGGCATGTAAGAGAGAAGAACATCAAGTGATTCCCAGGAGGACATGTTGGTTTATGGAATTTAATTAGGTTTTGGGAATTGGATCTTAGGAGTCTATCTGGCTTATGCATTTCAAAGGTATTTGCTAGGGAGGGGCAGAGATATGCGTTATGAATGAGTTTGTGTGCTTGGATGAGCTGGGTATATTTGAGGAAGTTTGGTAATTCTAGCCAACTTACTTGATGAAGGGATTACAGTGGTGGGAAGAGGCTCTATGACCTGCTGCAAATTTGGATATTTTGTTATAACAAGATGAAAGTTTTGTTTTGAGGGAAGATTGTAGGCTGGTTAGGATAGATGCACCATATAAAAGGGATGGGATGAGGTATGTATTAGCTAATGTGATCCTGGTGGTGGGAGAGATAAAGTGACTGTGTCGGTAAAGCATACCTAATTTTATTATAGTTTTGATATTTGCTTGTAGATGCTTGTCAAATTTTAGTTGATTGTCGATGATAATTCCTAGTAATTTTGTGTCAGAGACTAGTTCTAGGGGGGTATTATTTTTGCTGGTAATTATTAAGGATTGTTTGCCTAGGGAAGAGGTTTTGGATGCATTGAATAACATAAGTTTTGTTTTGGTTGCTTTAAGGGCTAGATGGTTGTCTAGCATCCACTGTTTGGTGCAAGAGAAGGCAGCTTGTGTTAGATTATTAAGAGTTGTGGTGGAAGGGGAGGAACAGATTATAGTAGAATCATCAGCATATTGGATGAGACTGGAGTTTGGAATGGCTTGGAAGAAATCATTTATGAATATGTTGAATAATAGGGGGCCTAGAATGGAACCTTAGGAGATGCCTGTGGCTGTATTAAGGAGGGGTGAGGTAGCTTTTTTCAATTTAACTGAGTGTTGCTTGTTTGTGAGATAGCTTGAGAACCACTGGATAGAGGAAGGGGATAGGTTAAGTTTAGAGAGTTTGGTAAGAAGGAGGTTGTGGGAAATAGTGTCAAATGCCTTAGCGAGGTCAAGGAAAATAGTGGATATAAAGTAGCTGGAGTCGTGGGCTTTGTTGATTGTTTCTAGGAAGGAGAGGAGGGGTTGTAGAGGTGTTGGACAGTTTTTGCTTGCTAATGGCTCTATGAAGAAAGAGTTAAATTGGGTGGCTAAGTCCATGTTAGAGGCATCTGGATTGGGGCAAGGATTTTGTTTTTCCTGGATTGAGGAGAGATGAGATTCCTTTCTAAAATAGTTTGGGATTGGTGATGTGGTTGGTTTGGAGAGTAGAGAAATAGGGTTTGCGGTCTGAGGTAATAAGTTTTTTGACTTTATTTCGTAGTGCTTTATATTTGTTTAGGGCAATAGTGGTTTTATTTTTATGGTAATGTGTCCAGGCTTTGTCACAGAGTTGCATAGTAGCTCAGGTGTTTTTGTTTAACCAGGGTACAGGGTTACTTTTTATACGTTTTGTTTTTAGAGGAGCAAAGGAGTTGAGCAGGTTTGTGACAGTAGAGTTAAAGTTGGAGAGAGTATTATCCAGGGAAAGAGTCGTTAATGGGTTCCAGTTTGTGCTTTTTAGTGCATTTGAGGTTTCAGAATTGAAGTTCTTTAGGCAACAAGTGGAAATATTGGTGCGAGTTAGTTGCATGGAAGAGGGGAGACGGTGGGCAAAAGTGGGGAAGTGGTCAGCTAGTGGGTCTGGGAGAATACCACTATCAGAGATATAGTGAGGATGGCATACTAGATTCCAGTCTTTTGTACTTCCAGTAATGGAGTTCTTGGAAGGCCTGGTAGTGGAATTGATTAGTTGTGTAATGTTACATAAACTAATATTGAGCGAGTTAGTGGGAGATTGGATTGTGGCCTGGTTTATGTTCATGTTCCCCAGGATTATGGTTTCATGAGTAATGTTGGTAGAGACCCAGGAGAGAATATCTTCAAGGGATGAGATATTGTCTCAAGAGGGAATATAGAGGGAGAGAACAAATATGAGTTTATGCTTATTTAGGTGGAGTAGGGCTGTTATTATTTCTGCCTTGCCAAATTTGGGAAAGGGTTTGGTATAGGGGGTGACTAAGAGGGATGCTGAGTAAAGGAGTGCAACACCATCCCCTTTTTTTGTGTTCTGTCATTCCTTAACACATGGTAGTTGGGAGGAGTTATTTCAGAATCTTGTATGTGGGGCTTAAACCAGGTTTCCGAGATGGAGAGAATAAAGTGCTGGTTATGTGAAAGCCAGGCATGAAGGTTTGGAATTTTGTTACATAGGCTCTGAGCATTTAGAGCTGAAAAGTGAGGGGTTTGCCTGTTACTTGGGGGTGGGGTTGGAGGGTTAGATTCAGTGTGGTAGAGGGGCCTGGGTTTGGGTGGATATCCCCGGAGAGAAGGATAGAGATAAGATGATGGATGAGGTATTTGGTTTGTTTGGCGTGTAGCATACAGGTAGAGAATTTGTGGACATTAGACTAGTGTAGTTGGGAACAGTGTTTTTAGAGTTAGGTAGGAGTCTATAGGGGAAGGGCATGCTAGTGTTGAGGGGTAGAGACTGGGAGATATACAAGTAACAGTAGATGTATACTTTGCAGAGGATGGGGTAGTGGTGTGAAATGGGGGAGTTGTTTGCATTAGTAGGTTAGGTGATATAGTTAAGGTAATTAGAAGTATTATTTGAGTAAGTAGGGATAGAGGTTTTAGGGTCATGATGTTGATTATTAGAGTAGAAGTAAGGGGTGAGTTAAGTTGGGAAGTTAGTTTATTTGAGTAAGAGACTATGGTTTAGGTTAATTGGTAGTTTATCAGGATAAGTTGTGTTTGGCAGTAAACTCTGAAGGGTAGGCTTACTTTACTGGGTGAACTATGGGAGGGGATTTTGGGGGTATGATGAGTAGTTTGGATTGGACGGTGGAAGTGGTGGGAGTGGCTAGCTAAATATAAGTGTAGGGGTATTGAGGGTGGGTGAGATTTGGGGTAGGGATTGGGAGCTGAGTGAGCCCACAGGGAGAATGAAATGGGTAGATCCAAGAGAAGGAAGAGCCAAGGTAAAAAAAAAACAATCAGTGGAGTGGAAGGTAAGTTCAGAGGAAAGTATGCAAGGGGGTAAGGGACATTCTAGCAGTGGTATAGGGAAAGGATTAGAGTGGTTCAGAGAGGTAAAGGTGGTGCCACAGGAAGGAAGGCAAAGTTAAATAGTCTGAGGGAGGGGTTGAAAAGAAAAGAAAATGAAAGAAACTGGGGGATGGGTTGGAGAGAGACACTGGAGATGGATATCACAGTGGCCTAGCTGGTTGGAACCAGTACTGACAGGGTTGGTAATATTACTAGAAAACGTCACAATCACTCTGATACTCCTTTCAATATTTATAGCAGGTGTTGCATCCTCATCCACTAGTCATTCAGAGAAATAAGGTCTATCCTTTGTCTCTTTTTCTCTTAAAAGTAGAAAAATACAGTTGTCTATCTCTTTCTTTGAGTAACCTCTGTCTAGAAAGTCTCTAATGAGGACACTAAGCGATTCCATCAAGGAATGTTCTTCATTATGTAACCTTATAATATGCAAAATCTGCTTGCCACCTCACAGCAAGAGGTTCTCCGGTTCGATCCTCGGCTGGGGTGCCTTCTGTGCGGAGTCTGCATGTCCTCCCTGTGGTCGCGTGGTTTCCTCTGGGTGCTCCAGTTTACACCCACATCCCAAAGACATGCTGTAGGTGGATCGGACACTCTAAATTGGCCTTAGGTGTGAGTGTGCGTGTGTGTGCCTTCTGTGGAAGGTTGGGCGCCGGGCTGACAACTCGACACCGTAAAACTCCACTGTCAATCATGAGCAGACAGGTGATCCGCTGTGGCAACCCTTAACCAGGAAAAAGCTGAAAGAAGGAGGAGAAGAAGAAGAAGATAATATGCAAAATCTGCCCTTTCAAAATATTCCTAGGCACATGCATAAGATGCATACTACTTTTACAAAATACTGAGTTCTTCCTGGTTGGCTTCCTATATAAACTTATTCTCAGAGAACCCCTTCCTGTTTTCTTTTCCATCACATCTAGGAAATCAATCTGCTCCCTAGAGAATTTAACTGTAAACTTAAGGATGGATGTAGTGTTACCAAGATACTCAATAAACTCCAGCAGAAGTTCTTCTGAACCATTCCTCTTTCGTCTTTGGAGAAATAAGCTAAAGATATCAGCACGGTCAGAAAATCTTAAAGGATATGCAAATAAATATAAAGGAAAAGTACAAAATAAGCAATCCATTTATGACCCATAAAGGTTTTATAGGGAATTGGGAAACACCACCAAAAAAGAAGGTATAGACATAGATTTGAGAAATACTTATGAAAACCTGTGGAGTATGACAAAGTTGCTGAATGGATTGAAAAACTAAAAAAAAACAGTAAGATGTTTAAATGTACAGAATATGAAATAGGACGAAGTAACAGCCAGAGAAACTGAAACAAAATTATGAAATGCACCTAAATGAAAAGACCCAGGCCAGATGCAGTTCCTAACTTCTGGGTAAAAGTATTGACCCTGGGGATTTAATAAATTCTGGGTAGGCATAGTGTAAGGCCTACACAGACGGTACCATGGCTGTGTATGCACAACCTCCTTGCCAGTGCACCTTGTATAATAATGAAGGCCAGTTACTGAGGGGTGCCATGTAACACAGTCATTGAATCAGTGTAGGAAATGTGTTATTGTGTACAGAGATGAGTAACACAAGCCCTGCACTGTCAAAGCACCTGATAGTGTAGGCAACTGAAAAAACTGAAATTAAATAATTTCTAGTTGTATTCTTTAATTATTTTTTGTGTTTGTGTAGCACAGAGTGCAGCAATGGACACATGCTAGATATCTAAAAATAGACTGGAAAGGTCAAGTTTAACCATAGCTGAGCATGTTTGCATGGTGCTGTGCTCAGCAGTGCTTAAACATAGTGGAGAGTTCTATATAAAAGTATAGCTGCAATTCTCACAAATCACGTAGCTGAATGGTTTGAATGACAGCCTTATGTGCATTAGGTGCAGGCTTTGAATCCACAAGCATGTTCTTTTGCAAATACACACATGAGAATTAACCCAAATTCCATTTAAATATTTTGTTTGATTACACAGACAGGTTATTGCATTTATTTTGTAAATATATATTAATGAGAAGCATTGTTAAATCCCTGATTGAATTTTGTATGAATACACAGACAGATTATTAAGCATGTACATTGCAAATACATATGACAAGTATTCTTAAACCCTTGATTGATTATTCTGTGTACAGAAAGACATATTGTTAGGCATTTATGTTTCCAATACACAATATGAAAATAATATTTCAATCCTGTTTTGGTATACCCAGCTAAGCTCCGCTAAGTATAGCTAAGCCTTGCCAAGCCCTGCTTAAGCTAGGAATGTTTTAACAGTGCTTAGCTGGTTTGTGCATTGCTAAGCAGTGCAAAACACTGCTAAGCAATGCCTGTTTAAGCACTGTTCAGCCCCGCTAAGTTGGTCTGCACTCCGCTAAGCATTGCCCAGCATTGCCAATTTAAGCACTGCTCAGCTGAGCTCAGCGGGTTTGCGTGGTGCTAAATGAAGTGCTGCATTTTTAAAAATGGCCCAATAGTGGTAAAAGGTGGTAATACAGCCTTGTTTAAGTGCAACAGATGGGAATGCAGCCACAACCTGTTGCAGTTTAAACTTGGCAGGAACTATGGCAGGAGTTGGAGAGGGTGTGTGCTTCCTGGCACAGTGTTGGGGCATTCTGGAGTCCAGGGTCATGGTTGGGCTCCTTGTTAAATACCATGATGTCCAGCTGCTGCAGGGTCAATACCAGGGATCAGAGTACACGTTGGAGGCCTGGGACCAGCTGGCATGCAATCTCACCAGTGCAACTGGTATCTCCCACACAGGTGAGCAGGTGCATCATCATTATGATGAGCTGAAGCATCGTAAGGGGGATCTGTTGGCCACCTGTGTCCAAGATGCTTGAGACTGGAATGCCCCAGATGTTTGTAAGTATTATTATCTATGTTTTACCAAAACTTAGTTTGTGTGATAGACAGGTACCATAATGGTGTGTTTCTCTCCCCACAGCTGCAGAGAAGAGAGCTCATAACCTAGAGGCCCATGCAGGGCTCTTGGCCAGGTTGCACCATAACTGTGGTGAGTACAGATGTAACTTGCAATATATAGTCATATAAACAAGAAGGAGTAAATTAGTAACTACCACTAGGTGTATATTCAATTTTGGTTGCACTGCAATGAATGTGGTCATAGAACTGGACTGAACTAAGTGAGTAATGCCAGGTACAGTTCAATAAAGTTGAAAGGATGAAACCTGATAATGTTAAGGAAATAAAATTTCTAGTGTAGTAATAATGTTAAGGAAATAACGTTTCTACTGCATTACTAATGTTAAGGGAATAAAGTTTCTACTGCATGAATAGTGTGAAGAAAATAAAGGTTTCTGATGCATTGATAATGTTAAGGGAATAACATTTCTACTGCATTAATAATGTGAAGGAAATAAAGGTTTCTACTGCATTGTGTGGAATTAGAGCTGTATTGCAACATCTGCATTTTTGAACTGTTCTTCAATAAAAACTGGAAATATATAGCAATCACTGCATGAAGTCACTCCTAAAAAAGCTGTGTTGTGCAATATGTGTTTATTTTGGGCTGTTGGTCATGAAATTGAGTATTACATCTGTTGTGATGTAAAAACACAAACAATACTAGTAAGTGACTGAAGGTTAGTTAAGAAAGTGTTCTGCTAAACTGTGGATGTGGGGCTATACTAAAAGATACAATGCATTATGATATTTGTTCTGCAATAAGATCTGAAAAAATAATAGAAATGCCCAGGGTATATTGTGTATGTCAAGTTTGTCTTGTGTTAACCATTGCATTTCAGCTAGCATTCCTGCTCTTAGGTATGTTGCTGCAGGCAAGTTTAAAACTGTAATAGCTATAGACTGCAAATATACCATCTGCAGGTGTATTTGGGTCAGGTAGCCAACTTAGCACTCCAGTAAGGCTTGTATACATCACAGATATTCCCACCTACAAGGGGTCTAGTGTCTACACCTGCATTCCATGTTTTAATCCACAGTTCATCTACAACCTCTGTCATGCATGGATCTCATGCATGTGTATTCAAGTGTCACTGCAGTCTTGTATAAAACTCAACCTCTATTGCCAGGTCATATTTTGTTACCAGGTGAGCTCTAGGCACATATCAGTCAATCAATATGCAGCAGTGGCTCAGTAGCTCAGTTAAATAAATGATAGGTGTGATGTACATTTTCTCATACAAAGACCAGGGTTCGAGTCCTATGACAAGTACTATTAAATATTATAGAAGTAGTTATGTATTGTTAACAGATGTTCTCCCCACAGGAATTACAGGTAAATAAATGGTTGTCATAGCTGTTAGAATGTGTTACTAATTTCTGTGCTCAGATGTACCAGTGTTAACAGGATTGCTCAGCAATGTGATAAGACATCAGAAAATAAAGGCAACAAGTACAATACTAATAAAAGTTAATACAATAAATAAAATGTATAATCTTGGTATGGATGCATACCTGTTGTGTCTGTGAATGTCTGCCTATAGTCCAACCCCATGCCTTCCAAAGAAGGGTATGATAGTTGTAAATTCTCAGTACTGTGCATGATACATGTCTCTCAAGTGTCATGGACTGTGATCACTGTTGCCTAATCCCTCGGTCACAAATCTATCATGGACATGAGTCATGTGAATAGCACAGTCACACTACACTAGTCCACTGTATACCTTGGCAGTCATATATTTCCTCCTCACATGTAATAGACCCCTTTAATTGTGTACCTGTAGATGTTACAGCTTGGCCCATACTGTCCCATGCAGATTGCTTGAGAGTTATGTACGTGCTACAGAAGCTATAGTGCACTTGTATACATAAAGTAAGGGCAGACCTGTAGAGTACATAAGACTACTGTTACAAATAATATAGGCTATACTGGTATTAATGGACTGTATTTTTCTCTCCCCCCACCCGTTATCTACATAATTTTTTATTATTGTTATACATTGGTTATGGTTTCTATTAACATCTGTTGTTCCAAAACATTATGTTGGACCTTGTGTTTTATTTTTGTTTTGTATTACAATGGTTGCATAATAACATACCTTGTTGAATTATCTATGTTGTTGACCTTATGCTGTAACTGTTACTGGCATGCTGTTACTATACTGACTGTTATCTCACTTATTGTTGTGTTCCATATGGTATGCAATATAATGTTACTGGGTTAATAGCAACTTTCTGACATGCTGTTATAACTAAGTGTTCGGTTCATTACTAACCTATACACTTTAAAATACCTCAACACCACAGCTCGACTGGCTAGGCTGGTTCCTGGTAATCCACCTACCCTACCTCAGCCAGCCATAGCTCTGGGTCCCAGCATGTCTGGGAACAACTTGGTGCTGCCCCGTCTGCTGGCCCTGCACCACCTACAGGTGAGAAAGGCTCAGGGGATGGGGCCTTTCCCACCAGGAGCAGGCATGGAGGGGTGGTTGTCACCCAGCAACAACTACCAGGGATGATACACAGGATCATGCACCATGGCTATGAGGAACACCTGCACCAGATTGAGGGCAGAATTGCCAACCTGGAGGGGCAAGGTGGCCCCATCACCCAGCCCCCAGAACAGCCACCTTCAATGCAGTGAAGGAGCAGTGTTGAATGCCCATGGGTGTGGAGCTCAGTCTCACTGCTACCGTCTGGGGGCACATGGCTCTCTGATTCCACAACACCGTCTCCGTCCAAGGTGTTTACCCCCTCATGTGTCACACACTGCCCCTGAATGTTGTCTTGTCTTTCTTGTCTGTTTGCAAATGCAACCTCTCCTACCCAACATACCCCCCACACATACCTATATCCCTTCCCCAACAGTCCACTCTTTCCTTGGAAAAAAAAGGGCATCTGTCCCACAAAAAAAATATTGCCTCAAACATAGCTCTTCATTGCTCATCTGCATCCACTGGACACAATCAATCATTACATGAATTATTCAATATAGTTATGTCACCCTCACCCCTCTCTCTGGGGTGTGAGGGTCCACATTCCAAATTCACTACAACCTACACAGCTGGTGTTGTAGAAGAAATGGATTTTTATGGTCCTTTCCAAAAACCCATCCTGCACATCCCTACCTGCCTTTCAGTATGTTTTTCCCCCTGCTTGCCCCCATTTCACCACTTTCCTATCACCCTTTTTTTTAAATTACTGCAGGTTTAAGTGGAGCAAACCCACTCACAACTGCCTTAATTACCTTCTTTGTTTCTGACACTGTTAAGCACATCTGCAGAATACTTACCACTGCTGAGTCTTAAACCCAGAACCTTGTCAACTACAGCATAGTGCATTAGCCCACTAGGCCATTCAGCGTTGAAGTAAAACAGGCATTTCCATAAACATATCCTGATTGCCAATGACACACTTCTTGTACATATAATGAGAAAATTGGCAGTGTACTTGGAACTGTGATGCAGATGCCAAACCAGCACACATCCAAATAAATAATGATGGATGGATGTGAGGCCTGGGATAGCAGGTATAGCTGTTATCTGCACAGACTGTTGTAGAATGTCCACAATTGCTCTGCCTACGTTTGGCACAGTTGTCACAAAACCTTTTCTGTGCACTAAAGTACTATAAAGTCAGTGCAGAGTGAGGTTAGAAAATCATGACAGACAGTTCAGTGTCACACGTCATACACATCCAAACACAGATGCTGATGTGACTCCCGTGTAACAGATTGAATGCATGCAGATATATCTTGCAAATAATCCATCTGCAGTATTGACTCAGTAACTCAGTCTGTTAAATCCCTAGCATGTTGTATATTTTGCCACCCACAGTTCTGGATTAGAATCCAGTGTGTTGCACTTAAATTACATGCTTGTGAATACAACTAATAATGACCGAGTCTTGCAATTCTAACCAAAACAGGTTGCTGCTACTTCATTCACTGCTACCCATGTTAGCAGGTCAAAGGCCTGTAGGTAGGGATACTCTGCACAAATATGTATAGGCTACCTATATGTTGCCTAACACTCTCCGATTGCCACTGTTACATAACATATATACCTTAAGCACATGTCTCACCTGGACTGCTATGGGTGATGCCCTCACCATGGCTCTGCTGTAATGACAGAACTGACACTGCTCCCTCACTGACACATACAGCTTGGTGTCCTCCAGTATGTTCACACTTCCCAGTATGAGTCCTGGACACAAAGCAGCAGCTGCAGCCTACAACATATGCAGCAGTATGTTCAACTACCTGATATAGAACTACCATACCTCACAACCCCCAGAACAAGGTGTCCACACTACACCCATACATGAAGGGGTGGGTGGCAGAGATCAAGCAACAGGGTCATGTGTCACAGTCTGCCCCTACAAACATACACAACAGATAGACCAGCATCTACTGCAGCAGCATGCATATTCTGATGTGTGTGACGTATGACACTCACATCTGTCTTCCCCCTTACTGACCTCAACCCACATTGTTTAACACTGAACTGCCACATAATCACAAGTCATTTGACAATGGCCAAACATAACATGCAAAACTGTGGACATACCAAATAAATCCCAACAGTAGACAGTTTTAGTACCTACCCTCTGTGATGCTGTAGTCTCCGCATCTCAGTAATATCCTTCTCAAAGCCTAGGAAAGGGGCCAAGGTCTACATGAAGGCCTTAAATACTGCACTGTTGTGCCATGTCATTGGCTAATGAAATTGCAACCCAGCTGTCTGGATGGAATTAGCAAGTCTGAGCTACTGATTGGTGCACAGGCAATCACCTGTTATTGAGCATTACCTGCAAAAGGCAAGCAGCTGCCTATGGTAAACAGGTCTGTATGTTGCTTTACCAAGGCAGACTGCAATTCTAGAATCAGTTTTCTTCAGAATTTCTGCACAAAAGGATTACAGCCTTCTACCAGGTATGTAATACAAATCCCCATCTAATGGGATGCAGATGGAAGGATGCAGTTACGGGGAATAGGGATTACAACAGTAGTACATCTCTGGGAATGAGATGTTGCTGATAGTTTGCTATCCAAAGCTACAGCTGTGCCTTTCAACTCTGCCTGCTGTGACTTAGATCACAGCTGTGGCCCTCTCACTCCCTTCTATAATGGTCTACTCTTGTATGAATGGTACTGGATTGTGTGTTAGACATAATGTACTATTATTCAGCTCCTGTCAGTCTGTGAATGTCACACAGGAATAGTTCCAACATTGTACCGTTGTCCCTGACTGTTCCTGATGTACTCTGGTTGGGCCACTGTGTTGCTAACATTCGTATCTCATCACTTGACAGCTATGGCTACCATACCTGGCAACTTTGTACAACAGGTCTGCAGGTCATAGCCATTAGTAGTGGGGGGACACAGGCCCAATCTCAATGACAGAGTGTACATAATGATTATATTATGTAAAGGTATGAATACAGTAATAGATATTAATGTAGCATAAATCATTTTTTGAGGGTCCTGGTGTGTGACAGCCAGATTCTCCATAGTCTAAGAACACCAACAATTATTGTCCGACTGTTTGCCAGTCATCCATATGTTTCTGGCAAAGGGGCCACATACATCAGGCATATGTACACATTCCACATACATCTGTGTACTGAAGAAGTAGGACACCTACAGGGAAGATACCCTACAGCACATTTACATTGCTGTCTGTCATTGTGGCACATAGATGTTGCTGGACTATCCCCATATACTCATAATAACACACATCTATTTGTTGAACAGTGGCTGTCTGACATGGTAGTAGGATATTGGCCATAGGGGGGCACAATACAGTAGATGGCACTGATGGCAGTGTAGACATTCAGCACACTCCATTACAGCACACAAGGACATAACTGGTATTGCTACTATGTTGCAGATACACAGAGAATGTGTTGATAGATGGCGGGGTATGAAGTGGGAGGTTGCAGTGCATAGTGCATAGTGCAGGCCAATATGGATGTGCAGGGTGCGTACATATTGGAGAGCAATGTATGTGATGTGCTCCCCTATTCTTTTCTTTCAAAAAGGATGTATAGATGGAGGCACTGCTATTTACAGCTGCAGAAAATGATATGATCCTGGATAGCCTAAGACTACATCACATCATTCTGCTCTCCCATAATCATGAGCAACATTCTGCAATGTGAGCTGACCTTGTCACAGCAGTCAACCGCATAGGGCTACAGGACAGAAGCTACAATCTGGTCTGTCACAGGGTGGAAGACATTGCAAATGCTTCACGTCAAAGGGCTGCTGCTGTGGCCAGGGACCGTGTTGCTATTAGTGGTGGCCTGTAGCAGTAGAACCACTCTCAGCCACAGAGGAATTCCTGGTGAACCCGGGATCAGCCACCAGCTCCCAAGCATCCATCATTCCATACATCATGGAGGTGGGTGCCACAGCCTCCACAGCAGAAGACCATCCAGGTAAGCCTCCTGTGTCCATTATTGTAATACTGTATCAGTCATTGTGGCAGCCAGTAATTATCAATACATGGATGTCAGGTCAATCTGCATTTGGAGAGGTTGTTTGTAATGTACACCTGTGCACACATACTCAGAATGTCAGCAATGTAGGCAGTACCACAGTACCTACTGTACATGTTGCTATACACACATATTATCCTGTAACAATGCCACATTTGCTGTTGCTGACAATACCTCTCCATCACCTTTCCATAGGTATGTCATGTGTGACCAGAGTCCAACATTCTGTACCCAGTGAGTATGAAAATGGTTTTGTATTGCTTATATATATATATATATATATATATATATATATATATATATATATACACCCAAATAATTTTAAGGGCTGCCATTTTGCTGTATGCACAACTGATATGCTTAGCCAAAGTACACTTCTTGTATGTTCAGTCTCAGAGGGGTTAACTGCAGTGCATTGTATTGATACTCACAGTAGTGTATGTGTAGGTTCTGTAAAACATGTTTACATTTATTTTTGTGAAGGTCCATGTAGTCTGTTATGTAAGGGGCAATAGTATGCTGAAGACAGGTGCACTGTGTTTTAGGTATAGGTCTATCACATACACTGACATATCGCTAATCTCACAGGTGTATAGTAGTGGCAACATTAACTGGATGCAGCTGCAATGCATGTGGTTTACTTGGCCTGTCTTGTGTGTGTATGTTGTATTCTGCATGTGTGTTGTTGCCTGGGATCAGAAATAAGATGTGGCATGCCATTGTGGCATCTCAACTGTGTGCGTGTGTGAGTGTGCGTGTGTGTGTGTGTGTGTGTGTGTGTGTGTGTGTGTGTGTGTGTGTGTGTGTGTGTGTGTGTGTGTATCACCATACATAATAGTGCAGGTAGTAATTTACTTATTTTGTCTTTCTCCTCACAGGTGACCATGGGGGTTGGAGTTTGCCCCTCTCACATCCTGATGTGAGTGTCTCATCAGACTCTGATGATGATGGTGGCCATAGTGAGGCACAGGTGGGGTTGTTTGGGGCTGAATCTGTCCCACTGGTTGACATCCCACTTCCTCTCCCTTTGTCTCCACACACAGTCAGTATGCCCACACATTCTCAGTCCTCTGCAGCCACAGATATTGGACAGTCAGAGTGTGGTGGCATAAACAGGAGAGTGGGGTGACAATGGCATCAGTGAGTGTAGACACTGGCCTTAGCCAGAGAGCTGGCAAAGTCCCACACAGCAGATTGACAGGGGTGCACATAGGAGGACTGCTGCCTATCCTCCGCCTGTCACAGGTGTCACATCTCAAATCACCTGATGAATGTTTCGTTCTATCATGGAAGCAGAAGCACTTTCTGAATACAACACAAGATGGATGCTTAAGATCATGGATGCATCACTGTCTGGCATTCATGACTTCCTCCACCACACTGGTGATGCCATGCATCATTTCACTGATGTAGTGAAAACACGGTGGGGTGAGACATTGTCAGTCCTTGACTGCACATTGTCTGTGCTAGAACATGTGGTTGGAGTAGGGTATCAGACATGCGGATATAGATTGGCGACAACATCCGCTGAGAGTCCACATGGCCATGCACATTCACTCTCCCATAAAAGCAGTACCTCCGTCACTACAGAAGGGAGAGTGCTGTCCACATCATGATGTGGCAGACCATGGGTACAAGGTCCTAGGTTGTCCCACAAGGGACACATGCCCAGCAGACACCAGTCAGCTTCAGCTACTAGTACCACATCTGACTCTGGGCATGGTGGTGCCAGTGCCACTTCTGGCAGAGACATTTCCCATGTTTGTGGCCAGAGATGGTAAACTATCCATTCTGCCATATATGGTCAACAGTTGTTCAACATACCTATGTGTAGGCTAGCACATGGCTTGACTGTGTACGTGCACACACTCATTCATCACTGTCACATGCAGACCACTAACAAACACACACAGCACCTCTCCATGACCCAGCTGACTAGCACCCCTTCCTGACTCCCAGTTCGATTACTGAATCCTACACTATGGCACTGTACAAGCACATCCACTTGTGCATGAATCATGCCATCCTATATAGAACCAAGACGCTCTCCTCCAAAAAAAGGAAGCCAATCTGGTGGTCTCCTGCCAGAAACAAACTATACAACAGAAAGAAGAAACTGTTGCAGAAAAGAGGAAAATCCCAGGATGCAAAAAGCTTCCTTACCAGCCTCAGTAAGAAGCTGAGATCCCCCATAAAATCCCCCAAAGCTAGTTACAAAAATAAAATTGCCAAAGATTCCAAAGACAATCACAAGGCATTCTATAATTATGTCAATAATCTAAATGGCAATGCTCAGATCTGCTCTGAGCTACAACAGAATGGCATTAAATATACTGATCCCAAGGATATTGCCAATATACTGGCAGATCGATTTAGTGCAAACTTCACCCCCCTCTCACTCCTAAAGGGCCCATCTCAATATCAAAAGATTGCCAAATTCCAGTAATCACGGCCACATAGGTAGAAACTGCACTCTCCAAAGCTAAGAATACAGCATCCATGGGACCAGACAGCATCCCGGGATGTGTACTACATGGACTACAAAATGAACTGGTACCTCATCTAAGTGTCATGTTTAATCATAGCCTCACCTCAATCTTCATGCCCACTGAGTGGCGCACAGCTACAGTTATCCCACTCCACAAGAGGGGATCCACCTTGGATCCTGGGAACTACAGTCCCATCAGTCTGACAAGCCTGATCTGCAAGGGAATGGAACACATTATCATGGAACTTATAAACAAAGACATTGGCAACCTTCAAACACTGGACCCCACCCAGTTTGGGTTCATGAAGGGCAGATCTTGTCTCCTGAACCTGATTGGCTTCTTTGAATCAGTCTCCAGAGCTGTGGATGAGGGTAAGGCAGTCCACACAGCCTATCTGGACCTTGTCTAGGCCTTCTACACCATCCCCCACTCTGGAATCATAGATAAACTTACTAAGATGGGCATAAATCCCTACGTCACTCGATGGGTTGCCAACTGGCTTACGGGCAGAACCCAGACTGTAAAAGTAGCTGACTCCAAATCCAGCTCTAGACAAGTGACAAGTGGAGTACCTCAGGGTTAAGTCCTGGGACCGCTCTTGTTTGGCATCTACTTCTCTGAAGTACAGGCCAACACTAAGGGACTCTGGCTAACAACGTTTGCAGATGACTGCAAACTGGGAGCCATTAATGAATCCCCAAATTATGTGGATATTCTACAAAAGGGCCTTACAGAAACAGATGCTTGGTGCCAGAGCCATGGGCTTAAGATGAATGCCAAGAAATGTATAGTTATCCCCTTTGGGAAAAACATATACCCATGAATTACCACAAAGGTGGCAGTACACTAAACACTGAAAGTGTGATGAGAGACTTAGGGACACAAGTGGTCAGTGGTCTCACCTTCGATAACAACATCACCACAAGAGTCAGGAAATCCTTCAATGTGGCACACCTCATCCTTAAGGGCTTTTCATCCAGAAAAAAGGAGGTCATTGTCCCACTGTACTCATCCCTCATTAGACCCATTATAGAGTACAATGCCCTGTTTGGTATGTACCTCACAAAACATCTGCAACAGCTGGAAAGGCTGCAGAAATACCTCACTAAAAAAATCACAGGCCTAATGCAGATGCCCTATGCTGACCATCTAAAAAAACTCCACCTATACCCTGTGGCATATCATCTACTCAGAGGTGATCTCTGCTTAGCATACAGGGCCATGTCAAACCCTGAGCTGTTGGACATGCTCCACTTAAATAAATCCCAATCCCTCAGAGCCACATGCTCCAGGGATCTAAACCTTGTCATCACAATGAAAAAAACATGCTGGAGGGATGTTCCTGACTCAAAGACTCCCCATACTTTGGAATAGACTGCCCATACATATCAAGCAGAGTACCTCCTTGGCCCTCTTCCAAAAGACCCTTGATGATTGGATGGAAGAAAGGAAATTCATCTTAGGGATCACGTCAGTCGCCCTGCTCGACAGGGGTCCAGGGAAGTAAATATTGTGGGAAGAAATATCCAGGGAATTGTTATGGCTAGGCTTGTATAGGTCCTACAGCCAATAGCCTAGTACCAACCTATGAACCTGTGAACCTATGACAGGTGCTGTATGCTGGGGTGCATCATGAGTACATGTCAAAGTGTTTGTACCATTGCTGCATGATGTTAGATTGGCGGTGTTGTTGCAGACTGACAGGTGTCTCTCAGAAATTTGTATGATTCTGTCTCAGAGGTCTGAGTGGCTATGCTGTGGAGACATGATGGCATGGTTGCAAAGCGGAACTATGACATCAGCAAGGAACAGCTGTATATCTGCATGGTTACCTAAGTGTGTATGTGTAGAACAGTGTGTCAGGGTCAATGGGGGAAGACAGTGTAAACCTGCATGCATACCCTGTGACAATGCATCCTACCTGCTACGTGTCACCTGGGTGTTCCATACCTACAAATGTAGGTAGTAGCAGATAGTATTTATGCATAGTTAGATGCATTTAGGGCCCTATTTAGGGCCAGCAGCTACTCACAGGGCCTTAAGGTGGATAACCACCGCACACACATAGGCAAGACAGACACATTGTTGCACTGGGGTATATTTACACACACAGTTGCCCTTTATGAGAGCAGAACCCCTACCTATCTAGTAGCATATACTATAATACTACGTACTTATCACATGAGCCATGGAGCTTATGTGTTCTAAGAGTGTCTGCCAGTGCTGTTAAGGTGGATGCCATCAGCAGACCCTGTAAAGGAAGAAAATGGGGGGGGGGGTTGACAGGGCCTGAAAATTTGTAACTACTGCACACAGATAGGCGAGACAGACACACTGCTGCACTGGGGTATATTTGCACACACATACACACATACACACACACACACACACACACACACACACACACACACACACACACACACACACACACACACACACACACAGTTGCCCTTTATGAGATTTCAACCCCTACCTATCTAGTAGTATATACTATAGTACTAAGTACTTATCACATACACCATGGATGCAAGACAGACACACTGTTGCACTGAGATATATTTAAACACACAGTTGCCCTTTATGAGAGTAGAGCCCCTACCTATCTAGTAGCATATACTGTAGTACTACGCACTTATCACATGCGCCATGAAGCTTATGTGCTCTAAGAGTGTCTGCCAGTGCTTTTAAGGTGGATGACATTAGCAGGCCCTGTAAAGGAGGACAAATGGGAGGGTTGACAGGGTCTAAAAATGTACAACCATTGCACATAGATAGGCAGAACAGCCACACTGCTGCAAGGGGGTATATTTACACACACACACACACACACACACACACACACACACACACACACACACACACACACACACACACACACACACACACACACACATACACACACACACTGAGTTGCCCTTTATGAGATTAGAACCTCTACCTATATATTAGTTTATACCATTGCACTACTTAGTTATCACATGCACCATGGAACTTATGTGCTCTGACAGTGTTTACCACTGCTGTTAAAGTGGATGACATCAGCAGCTGTTGACAGGGAGGCTACTGTTGTGGAGGACGCTAGTCAGAGGGCCATAGAATGATTGACCATTGCACCGACATAAACCTGATAGGGATGTCTGTACTACTGTATGGGAAATATTTACATACACACACACACACACACACACACACACACACACACACACACACACACACACACACAAGGTGGGTGATGTGAGATTAGAACCCCTGCCTAACTACTAGTACACACTACAGCTCACAGTACTACTTGCACGTCCCACCAGTTACATTCGGTGTACAAGTAGCTGCAGCACTACATCACTCTATACCTTTATGTGGCTCTATATATATATATATATATATATATATATATATATATATATATATGTGTGTGTGTGTGTGTGTGTGTGTGTGTGTGCGCTACATACTAATAAGTAAAGGATAATCATGTCTTTGGTGGATAGGGAGAGACAGATACATATACATACCTGTCTGTATGTACAGTGATATATTTACATCTCAGTTCTTTAGGCATATGAGCCATCAGGCATGGGCTGAAATTAGCTGAATGTAGGAGCATGCCCAGTGTGACCATCAGTACTTACAAGGTGACTCCAGGCCAAACCTACCTGTACTCCAGTCCAGGATTTTATGTGCTACAGCCAATTGGCTGCTGCACCTGATTCAGCAGTTCAGCACCTCCCTGATATTATGTCCATGGGATTCTACAGCTGTGTCCTGCACATAATATCTGAGTCATACCTAGGGTGTGTACAGATTGTAATCGACTGTACAGGGTTTTGGATCATTTGTCTGGTACATTTTATATATCATTGTGATTTTCTGGTACATCAGTGGCAAATTATTATAGATTGATGTTAGGAACTGATGAAAGACAGTTGATTTACTGACGCCATCCACAGCAAGGAACCCATCCTACTGGAAGACCTGTTATTCTCTGCACTGTTTACATTTGTGTGGCCACTAGTTAATCCTTCTCCTTATGTCTGGGCATTTGTCCCAATCCTGTTCATGGCTTTGTCCATATTTTCTGCTCTAATCAGTTGTAGGTATACTGTGACTGGGGTACATGCAGTAACACCTCACACAAGGTTACAGACTTCTCACCTCTGACTGTTCATGTTTTGCAGGAAGTCCATCATTCCACCCTATATGTATGCTCTGCTCCTCAGACAGTTGTGCTGTTTTGGTAATATATAACAATATGTTGCCCACTGACTTGTTGTAGGTACTGACAAAGTTGCATGATGACCTGTACATTCTGCTGCTACTGTGACTTGTTACAACCTGCTGATATACTAACCACCTTCTAAGTTACTCAGAGCATGTGTAATGTCCAAATCTGTGGCCTCCTGAACATACATTGTCTCTGGCATTGTCCAGCTTTCTTACAGTAACAGATAGTGATATATTTTTTTCAGTCTGTGGGACTCCTACCATAGGAGTACCTCTGATGCAAAACTGTAGGTGGAGCCAGCTTCGAACCATGAACACCATCAACCATGGTAATGTACTTAGCCCATTAAGCCACACCAGCCACCAGAAAGTAAAGTTTAATTCCTGACACTATCAGCAGCAGATAGAAATACACTTTGACCCCTGCATATGGATGAAGTAAGACATGTTGCCACATTGTTTGGGACAGTCCTGGGACTGTGTGGTCTGCTGCTATGACCTTGTTAACATACTGTTACTGCAGTTGTATGGGAACATGACTGTGTTGGGAGTAGGGGACTCTAGCATTGACAGTCATGCTTCTGTCCTATGGCCCTACTCTTTGTCATTTCCCTCACATAGTGCAGCGGGTTCTGCTGCCTTGTGGCCTACTGCATATTATGGGACAGACAGTATTGGACAGAGCGTACCTGTTGTCCCACATAGCTGTTCGTTTTCTGCAGACAGCCCAGTAGCCCACTCTTTTCCCTTGCATGCATGCAGCAGATCCATACATATGCTACCATAGTCTAGTACCCCATACATTTGTTGTAAAGAAGAGTGACTTATCTTGCGACTGCAACAGTTGAGATACAGGGCATACTGGGCATGCTACATCTACCTACTGGGAAAGGCTCACAGGGTTCCACCTCCAAGTCCCCCTGTGGCTGTGGCTGTGAGGACCTTGGCACTGGTGGGGGGCTGTGTGTCCCTTCCCTGTGATGATCCTGCCGCATCTGTTTCCACAAGATCATATTGTGTAGCATGGCACAAATTGTGAACATCTGTGCACATGTGGCTGGAGAGTACTGCAGGGCTCCACCAGATATATTGAGGCAGCAAAACCATGACTTGAGCAGTCCAAACACATGCTCAATGATGTTACTAGTTTGTGCGCGTGCCTCGTTATCATGTTCTTTGGTAGGTGTGTGTGCATTTAAGATGGGTGTTATCATCCATGGTTCCAGTGCGTAGTCAGCATCCCCCAGTGGATGGCTGTATCGGATGTCCCCCCTGACAAGCATCTGGTACAGCTGTGATGCATGCCAGATATGGGAGTCGGGATAACTGCCAGGGCTGCCAGCATACACACTTGTGATTGCACATAACCTAGAAGTTGATGGAGTGATATCCCTTTTGGTTGATGTAGACTCTACCCATCTCACCGGGCGGTCCTTTGATGTATACATGAGTGCAGTCTATGGCACCCAGTACCTCAGGGTAGTGTGCTACACAGTGGAAAAGATGCATAATACTGGCCCTCTCCTTAGGGGTGCAGGGTAAAAAATGTGCTCACTGGCATGTGTTTATATGGCAGCCAGGAACTGCTAGAGTACCCTGGATGCAGATGCCTGTGAGACCCCCATCATGTCTTCAGTTGGTCTTTGAAAAGTACCTGTAGCTAGTATTACAGATACCTCTGTTTCCACTGTGATGGGTTTCCTTCTGTTGGCTCTGGGTCTGAGTTGAGGGCGGCAAAGCTCGATGAGTTATTTTAGTATGTCCCTGTCCACCCCTTAACTCTATAATCTCCAGCTCATGTAGCTCCTGGAAGGTTACCCTGGCCATGAACACTCTCCTCCATCTCAGTCTAGGCCTGTTGTCAGCACCAGCAACAGCACTGACCTCAGCCTCTAACACATACAGATTTAGCAGAGCAGCAGCAGCCCATAGCATTCTGTCAGTTAAAATTCCCAACTCCAATAGTGCAAAGTATGAGTCAGAAATCAGATTGTAGGGTGTGTGCATACTATATAGTGGTGTGCTGCAGATACAGTCTGTGTGATTGGCTGACTATGATGCATTCCACCTGCCAGGTATATCATTGAGGGGTTTGAATGAGCCAGTGTAAGTGAAACAGGGGCTATCAATATTTTCTACATTATTGGCTTTGCAAGGCAATTTCCTTTTCTTTTTTTTTTTAAACTGCCTTCCTTGCTAAGCACTGAGGTGCGGCATGCAAACCCGCGGTGCTGGTGTAAACAGTGTGCATGGGCATGCTCAGCATAGCCTAAACCAGATAAAACAAAGCTTAGCAGCAGTAGATATCCCCCCCCCTCGTTTAGCTGAGCTGAGTAGCACACAAACAGGTGCTGCTGAGCTCTAATCCACTTACACTTATAGTGACGCACCTCCTGTTTATGTCAGCTACCTGTTCTACTAGCACCAACATGGTTCTGGGGTTACACTGGTTTTATCGGTAGACACAGTGGCCCATTTTTGCTATTCAGTAACCCCAGCTCATTTGCATTCAGATCCTTGCACATAACCTGGATACTTCACTATTCCAAGGCCTGGCTTCTTAGCAACCACTGACATCTACCATTGTACATACTGCAAGCAGGGCACTATAATGCATTATATGTCTTATTTTCAGTTTTTAGACATTTTAATTTTTTTTTGGATGACGGCATGTTTGTGCATTGCTGCATGCAGTACAAACATAATATGGGTATTAAAAAATATTATGTTATATTATTTTGCATTAGTTTTGGGACTCACAGGGCAGAGGTTTGGACATATCTGTGTCTACCATGACATTTCTGACCTTCTAATTGTGCTTTTACATTTCTGCACATGGTTATTTTCCATGTAGACTTCTGACACCAACACTGGTTCTGCACGGATACCTATCTGCTTCCTGGATTGCAAAACACCCTCATATGCATGGATTTCACCTGGAGGTGATTTACATGCCACGGACACTTCAGTGTCTGCATGCTCGTGCATGCCCATCTGCTCTGTTTACTGGATCTCATGGCTGCTATTTTCCAGGTTAGAGCCATGCCACTCTGCCTACACAGAAAATCACTCCTTGTAGGCTTTATGAATTCCCCCAACATCTTTACATGAAGGTTTAGCCTTGAATAAGAACTGTTGACATGTGCATCCTGAGCAGACACCAACCTAGTTAACCACAGGAAAACTGATACTCCTCCTTAAAGTGAATCTGTAAGCCATTCTAACATTTATCGACTAATTAATTGTATTCCAATGATGTACAAACTATATACTGCAACTTATGCCAACAACGTTTATAATCATTTAGAAGAAAATTCATTCATGGAAAAAGAACAAATGGGTAACTAAAGAAAGGCATATGGAACAAAGGATCATTTGTTGCTACATAAAGCATAATGAAGAATTACAGAAAGGGCAAGAATCTAAGTATGGCATAGACAGATTACAAAAAACATTTGATAGCATTCCACTTTCATTGATAAAGGACTGCCTACAGATGCATAAGACACTTCCTACATTGATTAATTACATTACAATGACTATGAAACACTAGGAAACCACTTTGCAATTAAGTCATGACAAATGACAAATGGGGCTATTTGTGGGTAATTCTTTGGTACTGCTGTTGTTTTCTCTTGCCCTTAATCCATTAAACTGTTTGCTTAACAGATTAGGCTTTGGTTATAAATTGGCTTCCAGAAAATAAAACTTGGTTAATGATTTCTAATCTACATTTTTATGAAGGACTTAAAACTGCGTACTTCATCACATGTGGTGTTGAAAGCACTAGTGCCAGTGGTTAAAACTTTTTCAGATGACATAAGAATGACACTTGATCTTGATAAATGTGCAAAACCAACATTTAAAGCAGGAAAGTTGCAGTACCAAGACATTATCAGTCTAGGACAGGAATGTGATGTAAAGGAACTTGAGGAGGAAGGAGTGTATAAATATCTGGGAAATTGATAAAGGTTTGGCAATAAAACATGAGCAAATGTGCATGCAACTAAGAAAGGTATACTTCAGAAGACTAAAAGTAGTATTGAAAACAGCTCTTACATCTAGTAATACAGTCCAAGCTATATACCAATTTGCTCTTCCTATTCTGATTTACAGTTTTAGTGTGGCTGACTGATCTCAAAAGTTACCAGATCAGTTGGACAAAAAAAACAAGAAAATGCTTCACGCTTATCAAATGATATAAAAAAGTCAGTGTATAAAAAATTATATATCCCTCACTCTGAAGGAGGTCATGGGCCTCCTTGAAATTGATTACATGTATAGATCTATGATCGTGGGACTGCATATAAATCTGCTGGCCTTGTCAGATCCAAACATAGTGAATGATTTAAAACATGAGAAGAAGAGGTCTAAGATGATCACTTTGCTTAGTTTAGCAGAAGCATTCAGATGTCAAATGGGAATGGAAATCAAACTAGAAGTCAACAAATATCAAACAGCAACTGAACCTGCCAAAAAATAAATAAAAGAAAGAAAATAAGGAGAAAATCAGATGAGAAGAAAAGAACTGTGGAAAGCCATAAATATAGTGTCAAGTACAGACATTTCCTGGAGCAACCTCACATTGTTCAGGATTTGATGCAGGAATGGTTAAGGAGAGGTGAATTTAAAACAAAAGATGACGGGTTAATATTAGTGCCCCAGGATACTGGGATCACTCAGTACCAACAATTCAGAAAAAAAATGTTAGAAAAATAGATAAAGTAGTCCATGAAAAGACAAAAGTGGCATTGATTACTGAAATAGATACAGCCAGTGATTACAGTATTTTATGTATGGAAAAACACAAGTCATAAAATATCAGGATTTGCAGGCAGAAATGAGAGCAGTGTGGAAGAAAGCTATCCAGACAGTTCCAGTTGGAGCAATGGGACTCAAAAAAAGATTCTACAATCACATTTAGATATGCTATCAATATATGTAACTCCATATGAATTGCAGAAGGAGTATGTTATGGGCACATTTTGGGTACTGCAAAGAACACTTTTGGCTAACTTCAAAGACTGAAACAATACTAATTTTATGAAATTTAATTATACCCTGACATAGGAATGGGGTCCATTTCCATCACTAGTATTAGAAACTCAGAATACTTGAAATAATTAAACCAAAAGAACCTTTAATGATACTTTCTTCTCTGACCCCAGGATATTGCTAATAGTCTTATGGACAAATTGTCTTCCAGATTCATACTACTCACTCTCTTTTCCTCTCCTGTCTGCCTGCCCTTATTCCCTCTGATTCCCTCCCTCTCAAAATCAGTCTTGACTACTTTATTGTGACACTTTCTAAAATTAGAAAATTCCATTTCCATGTAGTCTGCTAATATCTCTGAATAATTATTGAGATTGGGTAATGTCACCTAGCACCACCCTTCCATTAATGCTTCAACATGAATGTCTCCAACATCTCTAAGGTGTGGAAAACTGCTGCCATATTGCTCTTGCTTAAAGGTTTTCCCTCTTCTGACCCAGTGAATTGCAAGCCTATTCATCTCACTAGCACAATTTGCAAGGCTAAAGAATATTTTACAGCTGAACTAATAAACACTGATATATAAGTGATCTCATATTCATGAAGGCACAATAGTCCAGCTTTGTAAAAAGTTATTCCAGATAGTTACCATCATCATACATAAAGGGTGTGCAGTCCATGCAATCTGGACCTTATCTAAGCCATTGATACTAACCCGCAAGCCTGGAGTATTGAGAAACTCTCCCAACTCAACATTAATGTATGGGTAGATTTTTGTATAACTAATTGTCTGACTGATAAAATCCATACTGTTATGGTTAGAGAATCTGCAGTAGACAGAAAATGGACACCTTCAGTGTTCCATAAGGCTCTATCCTAGTCAGCTCATCTTTGACATTATTTAGTAAGTTAGTTAACTAGATATTTATTTAGTTAAGCAGAATAGCACAACTGAACTAAAACTAAACAGACCTCCTTTCGATGGATGCCCAGGTAGGAAAGCTCAAAATTATGAAATTTTACATATACACAGCAAAAATTATTACAGTTCAGTGACAAGCTTACACAGTAAATTTAACATAAACCTAGATGAAAAGTATAATGAAAAGAATGTATAACAAAGAAAGCCAGTATATATATCAATGCAGAGCATTTTTTCAATTGTACAACTTCTGGCAATGAGCAAAGAAAAAAAAACATATTACTGGGGACAGAGTCCATTTTCAGCTGAGGCCAGGGGAGAAACGCTTCAGATGAATGTCTTTGGAATGTGGGAGGAAACCCACGTGAACAACCAGGGAAGACATGCCAACTCTGCACAGAAGCCACCCCAGCTGAGGATTGAACTGGATAATTTCTTCCTGTGAGCCAGCAATGCCAACTGCTGCACTACTGTGTCACTCATGGACAAATTGCCCACAAAGTTATGAAGTTTATACATAAATGTATATATATATATATATATATATATATATATATATATATATATATATATATATATGCCACTGTTTTCTGAATCAAAATGTAATAGATATGTGTTGCACTTAAATCTATAGCAGCTAAACTAAAACATGAGATTTAATCTACAATATCATGGGCAAATTTCTGTGGCAGAAAAATACGTACACACCTGCCTTTTTTTCAATGAATGCAATTCTATTTATCTTTCTGTATATACACACAACACGTGTATGTGTGCATGTGTGTGTTTGTGTGTGTGTGTGTGTGTGTGTGTGTGTGTGTGTGTGTGTGTGTGTGTGTGTGTGTGTGTATGTGTGTGAAGTTTTATAGCTCAAGTCATAACTTTTTACATTCTGCTGGGGAATTGTTCCCAGGCAGGAAGCCAAGAGCAATAACAATATAGTCAGAAAATTGTTGAAAAGTGATAGCTGAGCAAAAGCAATTAAACATGCTTATTATAATGCTAATGCTCATGTGGAAACCTGCTTTGTTTCAGCTTTAGTTTGTATGAAAAGCTATAAACCAAATAAAGTCAGTTGAAAAGAAAGAGTTGAAGAGAAGTGCTACCTGCAGCTGCCCAGCCTTGTGAGTTATGTTTTGCTTTGCAGCTGTCTCTGCCTGTAGTCAGGAAGTTCAGCTATAGTAGCTTATCATTTAGTCATTCTTGTAGTTAAGAATAGACATGAAAGTCTAGCTATAGTTAAATGTTTTTCTTTCCTTTATTGTATTTGATCAAAATGATTATTTTATGCTTCCTTTTGCAATTGTATTACATTTTGTATGTAAAATTCTTAACTGCTTTCCTTAACTAATTCTATTCTAGATACAGTATTTTTATTTACATTTTAAAAAATCATTTGGCCAGTCATCAACTTATGTATTTATTAATTGATCACACAACATATATTGCTAGGAGGGTAGATGGTTCATGTCCACATCTTAATGGCTAGGCAATTTATAACTGCACCATATTTTGTTGTGGTTGCAGGTTACTACAATGAGCTAGGATACAAAAATGCAATGTTGGAGAATATTCCCTACCTTCCACTGAAATCTGTGTGTGTGTATGAATGTGAGTGTGTGTGCCCATGCAGTCACATGAGCATGGATATGTGTGTGTGTGTGTGTGTGTGTGTGTGTACGCACAAGAATGTGTGACTGTATGTAAAGTACAGTTACAGTGAGGAAGTGAGTAGTGGAAGACACCAAAACTCAGAGTGAGAGTTTTAAGAAAGAGGTACAGGTAACTAGGTCAAGGAGTTTGCTCAGTTGCATATGAAGTGTGAAGTCTATTTTGTTGTGTAGATGGTGAAGGCACATACGCAGATTGCAGTGCATATTTCTTACATGCTCTTAAAGTAAGGCTGCACTTACTGAAATATCTAGTTAATCATATTGTGTAGCCTTTGTTGTTCTTTAATATGGTTGGTACTGGTAGTGAGACTTAAGAGACAATGCTGCTGGTGATCACTCACATTGGCTGTCAGTGGTGGGATTCAAATCCCAGTCCATCTACTGCTATCTATTTTCCCTTACATTACTTGGTAGTGGCTGGATTCAATCTCCATCTAACCACCACTGCCCTACTTTTACAAAAGTAATAATAAGAGTGTAGGTGTAAAAAGGATAGTAGTGACATTATTGTAAAGTTATATGAGGAGTAACATAGGAAGCGGTATAAGAAAGTAGGTTAGTCTCTGGTGTTTATTTTAATAAAATTTGGATGTATTATAGCTAGCTTTTTTTTTGATTAGTATTACTTTATAAATGGGAACTACCAGGTTTTTATTAGGTGTTTTTTTTTTTACTTGATTATAAATTCTGTAGTATTTGTTTATATTCATATGTCATTTGGAATAGAATTTCATGAGCTTCCTAAAGATTCTGAGTTGAGAGAATCTTCACTGTGATTATGAGATTTTGTAATGAGTGTGTGATTTTGATTTAAGGATCTCAGTGCTAGGTATAGCATATTTATTTATTTTTTTATATTGTATTATAAATGACTTCAAGCTGGGAGAGTGCTAGAGTATTTTGAAGTTGCAGCCAGCTCATTTTTCAGAGCATTACTGTGGTGCATTCTGTTAGGGAGGTAAGGAGCATGTTTATCCATACTGTTGTAACAACATTCAAGTTTAGTCAGACATGCTACTTAATTAAAATAGCAGAGGCATGTAAAAGTGTTAGGAGTAGAAATGTGTGGGCAACTATAGATGTCGGTCTTTCAATAATTATTATTTTGAATTGTACAGCATGCCCAATTTTTGATTAGTTTTACATTCCACATAGTGAATATGTTTATCAGACTTTAAGGCTTGATCTATGATTACTCACAGTAGTTCAATTTGTCGCACTTGTTCGACCAAATCATTATTAATAGTTGTCATGGTGAATCTGAAGTTCTGACTGTATTATATTCACATCTGAATAGCATCAAATAAGTCCTCTTGATAGTTAGAATCAGGAGATAAGTAGTCACAGTTCTAAGTGTTAAAAGACACTTGGGCTACTCCTAAAGAGGCAGTATTGCATATCACTGTTGAATCATCAGCATATTGTATTAATGTAGCATTGGCATAACGCTTTTACAGGCTGTTGCTGAACCTTTTATAAACTAGGTGTTCCAGTATTGACCATGGTTGAACTCTGTCACTGGTAGATAGGTATAGAGGGCATTACTCCAATGGGCACATTGTGACCTTGGAAATGACTTCAATCTATTTGACAGTCCCTTCACTTAAATTTAGATTAGCTGAATGTGTAGTACAAGTCTGTTTGGTGCAGTATCAAAGGCTTTTGAGAAGCCTGGAAAAGAAAGGGTATAAAATGTCCTTGCCTTGCCTTCTCTTTTTAATGAAAGAAGAGCAGATTCAGTGTTATACGTGGGTCAAAAACTATGTTGTGTCTGAGCAATCAAGTAATCCTTCATCAGACGATTGTGTATTTACTTATAAACACATTTTCCAGGAATTTCTGAGAGAGTAACTAGAATAGCTACTGCTCTACAGTTTGAGAGATGAGAGACTGCATTTTTGAAGGCGTATTATGTAAACTATTTCCACAACATGGGACTATGTTTGCTGATAGATCTACTGATGGGTTTATTTACTGGATATGCAATTCCTTCTGCAGCTATTTATAGGTAATGGAGTTATTTATAGATAATGGGCTACATGAAAAGAGACATGGAAGAGCTCTCTGATCTTGTAGCCCAAGCAGGTATGACCCTAGCACTGAGTAGCATCCTGCCATCACCCAGAATGATACCGCAGTACAAGGACAAAATGATTGACTTCAAAAATTGGCTAAGCTTCTGGTGTCATTCTAAGGTGGTCCAGTATCTGTCTGCCTGGGATGACATGCTTTGCCAGAGATGGCCTGTACCTGTCGCCCCTGGGATTCTGGATACTGGCTAAGGGTCTTGCCGCCCCTATAGTGCCTTTTTTAGGCAAGGTTCAAATGACAAATTCACCACCATAACAGGAACAAGCAAGCAAAAACTGAGGGTAATGCTACTCAATGCTAGAAGTTTAAATCTCAAAATGCACTCACTCGAGGCACTCTTTAAAATGGAGAACATCGTTATCTGTCTAGTGACTGAGACCTGGTTCAAGGCTCTAGAGAGCACCCCTGCATTACCAGGCTACACACTTTTCAGCCATCGAACCTGGACCAGAACACCAAAGGCGGAGGTGTGCCCATATTCATTAAGGATATCCACACTTCCAGGTTTGTTGGGCAGCATAATGCATCTAAGGTTATCCAAGTGCAACTAACTCTGGGCAAAACTGCAATCCAAATTGTAGCTTGCTACAGATCCCCCACCATGTCCCAGGATTTCCACTCCTCTTTTCTTGATATACTGGAAAATATTAGGGTTCAACCAAACACCCTAATAATGGGTGATTTCAACTACCCCACCATTAACTGCGAAAACTATTCATGTACCATCTCCTTTGCTCAACGCTTTCTGGAATTCATAAATTCCAATGCCCTGGGTCGACTTATCCACACCCCCACCAGGGGCAACAATATCCTAGACCTAGTCATTACCAACATGAGTGACCAGTGTTCCACACCTAAAGTCAACTCATTGGTCAGATTTGATCATAAGCTAATCACACTAGATATCCGCATCCTGCCCCCACCCACCATTAAGGAAACCACAGTAAAACAATTCTCCAAAGCCAACTTCATGCTTCTTAAGACAGAAGTGGCAAACTTCATGAATCCCATGCAGATGGACAATACAGTTACGACTGCTAAATCCTACACAAATGCACTCTATAAGCACTTACATGAGTGCATGGATCGTGCTATCCCAAACAGAACCAAGACGATATCGTCCAAAATAAAGGAAACCAATTTGGTGGTCCCCTGCCATAAACAAACTCTACAACAGAAGGAAGAAAGTGTTGCAAAAGAGAGTAAAATCCCATGAGTGGAGGAGCTCCATGGTCAGCCACAGTAAGAAGATGAGATCCCTATAAGATCCTCCAAAGCTAGCTACGAAAACAAAATTGCCACTAATTCTAAGGCAGCCACAAAGCATTCTATAGCTATGTCAAGAATTTCAATGGCAAAACCCAGATCTGCTCTGCGTTACAGCACAATGGTATGAAAATTACAGAACCAACTGATATTGCCAACATCCTGGCAGACAGGTTCAGTGCTAACTTTACCCCCCTCTCACCCCCTAAAGGGCCCATATCTATACAGGAAGAATGCAGGGACCCTGTAATCACATCTATGTAGGTAAAAACTGCAGTCTCTAAAACCAAAAACACAGCATCCAGGGGACCGGACAACATCCCAGGCTGCGTTTTACATGAACTTCAGAACGAACTGGCTTCCCACCTAAGCACCATATTCAGTCATAGTCTCATGTCAGGCTTTGTGCCCACTGAATGGTGCACAGCAACAGTTATCCCACTCCACAAAGGGGAGCCACCACTGATCCTGGGAACTATCGGCCTATTAGCCTGACGAGCCTGGTCTGCAAGGCTATGGAATGTATCATCATGCAACTCATAAACAAAGACATTGGTAACCTCCAAACTCAGGACCCCACCCAGTTCGGGTTTGTGAAAGGCAGATCATGCCTTCTGAACCTCATTGACTTCTTTGAGGCAGTCACCAAAGCTGTAGACGAGGTTAAGGTGGTTCACACAGCCTATCTTGACCTCGACAAGGCTTTCAACACCATCCCCCATTCTGGAATTATAGCTAAACTCACTAAACTAGGTATAAATCCCTATGTCACAAGATGGGTGGCCAACTGGTTCACAAACAGAACCCACACTGTAAAAGTTGCATACTCCAAATCTGACTTTAAACCAGTGACAAATGGAGTACCACAGGGTTCAGTCCTGGGACCTCTCCTGTTTGGTATCTACTTCTCTGAAGTACAGGCTGACACAGAAGGCCTCTGGCCTGTGGACATCCTACAGAAAGGCCTCACTGAGACAGATGTTTGGTATCAGAGGCATGGCCTCAAGCTCAGTGCCAAAAAGTGCATTGTCATCCCCTTTGATAAAAACTCTGTACCCATGAACTACCACATAAATGGCAGTCTACTTAGCACCGAATGTGTGATAAGAAACCCTGGGACCCAGGTGGACAGTAGTCTCTCCTTTGATAATCACATCACCACAGTAGTCAGGAAATCCTTCTATGTGACACACCTCATCACAAAAGGTTTCTCATCCAGGAAAAAAGAGGTCATTGTTTCGCTCTACTCGGCACTCATTAGACCCATTATAGAGCACAATGCCCCTTTTGGAATGTGCCTTACAAGACATCTGCAGCAGCTGTAAAGGACACAGAAGTACCTCAAAAAGAGGATTACTGGCCTCAAACTGATGCCCTATACTGACCGTCTCAAAAAACTCCAACTTTACTCTGTAGCATATCGCCTACTCTGAGGAGATCTCTGCATAACATATAAAGCTATGGTAAACCCAAAGCTGTTGGACATGCTACACCTAAAGAAATCCCAATCCCTCTGAGCTACATGCTCTAGGAACCTAAACCTTGTCACCACAATAAACAAGACATGCTGGAGGGATAGATTCCTGTCCCAGAGACTTCCTATACTCTGGAACAAGCTACCCATCTATGACAGGCAAAGTTCCTCATTAGCACTCTTGAAGAAAAATCTTGATGAGTGGATGGGAAATACAAATACACCCCGGGGATCACTTCTGTGGCTCTGCTCCACAGGGACACAGGAAATTAACTTTCTTGGGTGGCGTAAGACAGGGAAACTTGTTGGCTAGGATTACTTAAGCCCTTGGGCCGATAGCCTAGTACTTACCTATGAACCTATGATTTTATCTAGATAAGAGTAGTAGTTTTTTGTCTTTTTTGATTCATTGATAGAGAATGAAAATTAGATGTAATAAAGGAATACTGTGGGTGTGAATGTTATTACTGAGGATGTATTATCATGCAAAATTAGCATCAGCTTGAATAAAGTTAGCGTTTACATTTCAAGAGGTACATAGACATTCTCATCTTGAAGTGAATTTGGTTGAGATTGTTTACTGGGTTTTATCTGTTAATGTAGTTTCACAATTATTTTGGATTGTTTTTCTAAGTTGCCTGTAAGCTGTTGAAGTAATTTGCTTTCTTGTTACCTGTCATCTTTTCAACTTGAATTCATGTCATTCTACAGACATGAAGCTTTTATTTAGCTGGATCTATTTGCTATTGTTTTTTAGCCTCATCTCTAACTAACATCATTTGTTTTACTAAGCTTATATAAAAACTATGGCTAACCATGTTTATTGATGATTTCAAACTATGGGGAGGAGCTCAAATCCCATTCTAATACTCATATTCTCCAGCTAGGGCTAGACCAAGCAAATGCTTAGTGTATTAATCATGAGCTTACAATTAATTCTAAGAAATGCAGTATATTTCCCTTTAGTAAATCCACCATCGCCACAATATACCAAATAGATATCTCTAGACTTAAATGTGGCCCATTCATCAGAGGCTTGGGTAGCTTTGGTGATTACAAATTCTCTTTTGGCCACAACATCTATGTGGTTTTGTGGTTAGAAAATCTAACTTGCACAACTTGTCATTTATGGTATGTCTTCTAGTCCAAGAGAAGTTATAGTCTCATTTTATTCCTTCCTTATTAGTCCATTTAATTAATAAAATATCTCTTTCAGCATATGGCTTACTAGGCACTTAAACTAGCTTGGGAGGACTAAACATTTTTTCACCAGAAAGATCTCAGGTCTTAAAGCCTAACCCTCTTCTCTATCTTATATAGGCCCCTAAGAGATGATCTGTCTTTAGCCTTCCATGCCACAAGCTACCCTTATTTCTTTCAACTTTTTGGATAAAGAGAAATGGGGGTACAACAAACACTCTAGAGACTTAAGCAGATAATGTTGCATTAACAATAATAGCAGGCATGACAGGTAGCTAACCCAATAATTCCTCTTCTCTCTGGAAAATGGTCTCATTGCATACAAAGCAGATTACTACCCTTGCATCCTTTAAAACAGTATAAATGACTGGAAACGTGATTGTAAGTCTTCACCTATGATATGGGAAGATATATACTGGTATATTGGCCACTCTGTGGGGCAAATGTAAATAAAAACCTCTGAGTTGTGTATAACCTCCTTACCATATTCAATGTGAAATTATTCAGTATTTTGATGTTAAAAGTATTTTGTTTTTGCATTTTATTTTCACATTTTCTTATGTTGCCTTTGTGTGCAGCCATACATTCATTCATTGGTAAAATAAACACTAACTGTACATTGACTTGTGTGTGTGTGTGTGTGTGTGTGTGTGTGTGTGTGTGTGTGTGTGTGTGTGTGTGTGTGTGTGTGTGTGTGTGTGTGTATATACATACATATATATATATATATGTGTGTGTGTGTGTGTGTGTGTGTGTGTGTGTGTGTGTGTATATATATATATATATATATATATATATATATATATATATATATATATATATTTTTTTTTTTTAATTGATGCTTCCACAGCTTAGATATAAACCATAGCAGACCTAGACAGATAAATGTTCCTACATAGACTACTATTTTTCCATGTTAAATGCATCAGTTGGAGTTTCTTAATTCCTAGAAAGAGATGTTATCATCTATGTATTATGAGTGGAACACCATAATTTGAAAAATAACAAATCTGATGATGTAACAATCTTCTTCTTCTTTCGGCTTTTCCCGGTTAGGGGTCGCCACAGTGGATCATCTGTCTGCTCATGATTGGCAGTGGAGTTTTACAGTGTCAAGTTGCCAGCCCAGTGCCCAACACAGAAGGCACACACACACTCACACCTAGGGCTAATTTAGAGTGTCCAATCCACCTACTGCATGTCTTTGGGATGTGGGAGGAAACCCACGCGACCACAGGGAGGAAATGCAGACTCCACACAGAAGACACCCCAGCCGAGAATCAAACCAGAAAACCTCTTGCTGTGAGGTGGCACCACTAACTGCTGCACCACCGCGGCCTCCCTCATCTGATGACGTAACAATAATAAGAAAACCACAAAGTAAATAAAATAGTCATACTTTTAAGGAAATAAGTTGTTTCTTTTTTACCCACAATACCCTGAAGTTGTATATAAATCATCTCCAAATACGTATCATGACATCATGTTGTGGGTATGGCTATTTAGTAAATGAGTAAAAAGTGAAACTGGAAGCATTAACACACTATAATCTTCATTTTTTTTTTTTTTTTGCAAAATCTTGTAACATTAATGTGAGGAATCTAACTATAAATTAAATTAATTTTAAAAGAAAGATGCTTCAAAACATGACCAATATACTTCTCCTTGATCTTATGCTTACCAGATGTATATGCCATGCCTCTCAACTCATCATATTTTTGCCTCATATTTTTGGCCTATTTCTCATAAAACTGTGTTTTTCTGGCATATCACTGTTAAATTATTGAGGACTAAATTCAGAAAATAATGGCAGACATTTGAGTTTCAGACTTAATATCCTTCAGAAAAATCATGCTAATGTAAAACTTGTTAGTCTATCAACTTTCTAAGTTTGTAAGAACAGTATTTAAAAAGTGTCGATATTTTTGGGCCTTTATCCCTCCATTATTTGTGGCTTTGTACAAACAAACTGCACTCTGAATTCATGGTAGAAACTTGAGCTCATGGACTGTAACCAAGAGCAAATGTGAAATGGTGCTTTTCTTTTATTTCTGCACGTCTGAATATTTATTGGCACTAGGCACTGTTTTAGTTTTACAAGGGTGATGTCAATGCTACAGTATCTGTCTGTCTACACACACACACGCACATACATACACATAACAACATGTTAACATGACTACTAGTCACAATAGTACTGTGAATCAGAAAGCAATGCCAAGTCCTCTTCCGCATGACATATGCACATGTATGTAACTGTGGTGAAGGGCAGAACAGAAAGGTAATTTTATTTATTATTTATTGACATTTGTTTACTGGGAAAGTCCAACTGGGCAATATCCAATTTTCAGTGGAGGCCTGTGGAAAAATCTTCAATATATTACATAAAAGCAAAACAGTTGAAATACAGCAAATACTATCATTTGGTATGGATTGTGATTTTTGAAAGCACAATATATAGCAAGTACTAACATTTGAGAAATAGTTAAGATTGTCTAATGAAACAACAAAGTTTAATTTGTTTAAATTAAAAGGGGTGATGAGAGAGAGAGAGAGGAGCATAGGTGAGATAAGTAGAGAAAACAAATTTAAAAAAGAGAGACACAGTGGTTTGCTGAGAAAAGGATTATTAATAAGCTGACAAATTATCAGAGATGAAAAAGAGATAAAGACTGGTTAATAAAGAAAGGAGTCGGTGTATGTATGGCAAGAGAAAGTGTGTGTATAAAGTCATTATGCTACTGGTGGGTGAAGACTGAATTCTTGGACGTCATTTTCCCAGGATTAAATATGTTGAGGATCGAAGTGCTTCCACAGAATATCACTGTAGGTGAGATGTGCCAACAGTGTTGTTTTTGGGGGATAATAACTCCCTTTTTCAAGTTGTTGCGACAGTGAAGTTGGTATATATAATTTCAGGAGGTGTGGTGGAAATCAGGGTGTGTATGGAGTCTTGCCACACTATAAAAACACTTAAAGTGTGTTTTTCATTTTTTTTTTTTTGATGAATGGAGTTTGGGGACCACTCATAGAAGAAGCATATAAAGCCAATAGAAAAATATATTTATAAATTACAAATGAGTATTGCAAGTATATGTACTTTCGTAGCATAGCAAGTGAGTAACATTTCCAGTAACTGAATTGGATATGGCAGAAATTTAGGGGAGAGGGATAGTAGGTCATAAAAATGGAAATAAGTATAACTGGAGGAAATGAAAGGAAAAGATGTCTGCACGAAAGTTGGACAAGTGGTAAAAGTGTGGTTAGAAGATGGAATGGGGTGAAAGAGAAAAATAGATTGTAGGATGGGACTTGCCTGGTATGGAGCTTGAATATAGCCGGGAATTAGTTAAGAATGTTTTTAAAGACGTTTTGAACATGTGGAAGTTGAATGATGACCTAAATGTTATAGGGAGTGATTTCCATTTTTTTTTACCACTTTATAGTATAAGTGGTGTTCAGCAGATTTTTTTGCCTTGTGTATGATTATCATTTGCTATAAGGGATGTTGCAGGTACACTTTTGGGCAACTAGAAGGAATATTTATTATTTTTGTGCTGTGGTTATGTGGGTGAATGTAAGTTGGTGAGGTAGTTCTAACCAATTTAGTTGTTTTAGTGCTGTACAGTGACAGCTTTGATTGCATTGTGTCTTTGTGGATTTAGAGAAAGCATATGACAGGGTGTCTAGAGAGGAGTTGTGGTATTGTATGAGGAAGTCAGGAGTGTCAGAAAAGTATGTAAGCATGGTATAGGATATGTACGAGGGTAGTGTGACAGCGGTGAGGTCTGCGGTGGGAGTGACGGATGCGTTTAAGGTGGAGGTGGGATTACATCAAGGATCAGCTCTGAGCCCTTTCTTATTTGCAATGGTGATGGACAGGTTGACAGACAAGATCAGACAGGAGTCCCTGTGGACTATGATGTTTGCAGATGACATTGTGATCTGTAGTGAGAGTAGGGAACAGGTGGAGGAGACCCTGGAGAGGTGGAGATATGCTCCAGAGAGAAGAGGAATGAAGGTCAGCAGGACTAAGACAGAATATATGTGTGTGAATGAGAGGGAGGACAGAGGAATGGTGAGGATGCAGTGAGTAGAGGTGGCGAAGGTGAATGAGTTTAAGTACTTGGGATCAACAGTTCAGAGTAATGGTGAATGTGGAAGAGAGGTGAAGAAGAGAGTACAGGCAGGATGGAGTGGGTGGAGAAGAGTGTCAGGAGTGATTTGTGACAGATGAGTACCAGTAAGAGTGAAAGGGAAGGTCTATAAGAGGGTAGTGAGACCAGCTATGTTATACGGGTTGGAGACAGTGGCATTTACAAAAAGGCAGGAGTCAGAGTTTGACATGGCAGAGTTGAAGATGTTAAGATTTGCACTGGGTGTGATGAGGATGGACAGGATTAGGAATAAGTATATTAGATGGTCAGCCCAGGTTGGAACGTTTGGAGACAAAGCCAGAGAGGCAAGATTACGTTGATTTGGACATGTGCTGAGGAGGGATGCAGAGTATATTGGGAAAAGATGCTAAGGGTGAAGCTGCCAGGTAACAGGAAAAGAGGAAGGCCTAAGATAAGGTTTATTGATGTGGTGAGAGAGGACATGCAGCTGGTTGGTGTGACAGAGCAAGATGCAGAGGACAGGAAGAAATGGAAACAGATGATCCGCTGTGGCGACCCCTAACGAGAGCAGCCGAAAGAAGAAAAAGAAGAAGTGACAGCTTTGATTGGATTTGTTTGCAGTAGAGTATGTAATCATGTTAATATATTACACAAATTTAATTTTTTAGAGACATTTGAAGGTTTGTAAGGATGGGTGCTCCATATAGAAGTGATAGCACTAAGCAAGCATTAGCTAGGATTACTTTAGTATTAGTTGTGAGGAAGATTTTAGTAATGAAGTGCATTCCTAACTTTTGGCATGTTTTTTAAATTGTATTTAGAATATGCAGGTCAAATGTCAGGCTGTCATCTATGGTCATGCCAAACGATTTAGTATGACATACTACTTCAGTGTTAGTGGTGTTGTTTAGTTGTTTAGTTGAAGTTACTTTTGTCAAGGTTATGTGAGCTGTGAAAAAACAGTAGTTTAGTTTTTTACAGCTCAGCAATAATTTAACATGTTGGAGCCAGCTTTTTATAGAGTTCAAAGCTTCTTGTGTTATTTTCTGAAGATGGGTTGAGCTATCAGAGGACCAAATGAAAGTAGAGTCATCTGGGTATTTATGTGAGAGGTTTGCTAGGAGGTATAGACATTGTTGGTAAAAATATTAAACATCGGGGACCAAGAATAGAACCTTGGCGTACACCTGTGATAACTGGTAGGAAAAAGGATAGGGTATAGAGCCTTTTAACAGACAGTCATCTGTCAGACAAGTAGCTTCTGAACCAGGTGAGAATAGTGTGTGGTAGGACAAGGGGAGACATTCTATGTAAGAGTTTGCTGTGTGATACAGTGTCAGAGGCCTTAGACAGGCCTAGGAATAAAGAGGATACATATTTACCATTGTTCCTAGCTTGTTGATGGTATCTGGGAAGGATATGTGGGTAGTGGTTGTACTATGTGTGGGCGGAAGGCTTGTTGTGTAGGTGTCAAGAGCTGTTCCTGAAGGAAGTGCTGAAGAAGTTGCTTGTGGATACTTTTTTCCAATATTTTGAGAGGAAGGGCTAGGATGGTGATGAGTTTAAAGTAGTATATTTCTGTTGGTCCCTCCACTTTATGTAGTGAGGCTATATTTGACTTATTTCAGAGGAAAGGAGCACAGGATTCTTGTACTGACCTATTTACAAGGGATAATATCAGGTATGATATAGCACTGGCTGCTATCTGGAGAAATTTAGGTGAGAGGTTATCAGCAGAGATGGACAGTGGCTTGAGATCGTGAAGTATATGTTCATATATGAAGTATGGCAGTTTTAACCTGAGAAGTAGTGTGGTAGTTGGAGGAGTTTGGGGTGGCATATGGGTAAAATAGATGTGAGGGTTGTTTTAGGTAAGGACACCTATGCTGTCTATGAAGGAATTATTAAACTGCCTAGCAATTCAGTTTAAAGTGGGGATAAGTTAGGTAAAGATTTTGGATTGGATGCTGTGCCTGGATGGATAAAGTCCTTGACAGAAGACTAAAATTGTTTGGTCTTATATCTATGGAAGTTCTGCAGATTATTGTAGTGTTGCTTTTTGTCACTGTTTTGTGGAAGGTTACAAAGTTCTCTACACTCCTGCAGATGTTTGGGAGTTTCTCTCCATTTGCCATTTTTTCCAGGCCTTATCACTATTATGCACACGGTTTTCAGTATTGTTAAGTAGCCATGGGGCATGGTTTGTTTTGACTTGTTTTCTTGTAAATGGTGTTAATTTGCTTAGAATATTTAAGAATAATGTATTTCAGATGAGGACTGCTTTAGCCAGGGGAAGATTTTTAGATTAGACCTTTAGAGTGATGGTAGTGCTGATCTGAAGTTGTCTGGGCTGACATTTGTGAGATTACTGGTCCACCTGTAGTTGTGCTCTTTGACATGATGGGTGATTAATGAGTATAAGTGGGAAGATGGTCACTAATGGAGTCTGACAGGATTCCTGAGGCAATGCATTTGTGAAGGTCCATTATCCAAGCTAGGGTGGAGCTTTCCATAAACTGTAGCATATCTGGTGTGTGGTGTGATTAGCTGTGCAAGACTATGTAGGTTAATACTAGAACTGGGAAATTTGGAGGTAATATTTTGGCAGACACCATCTCTTAATATGACTTTTTCATTAAGAATGGTATTGAGTATCCCATGTATAATATATTCCATAGTGTTATTGAGTATCCCATATATAATATCTTCCATAGTGTTTATATTGTTTGCAGGGGGGGGATATAGACAGCAGTGAAACAAATGGCAAATGAAATTAGTGTTTCAGCATTATGGAATTTGGGAATACTATTGTTAAAAGATTTAGTTTATATAAGCTAGAGTATATGATGGCTATATCCACAAGCTATTGTCAGTATTCAGTCTGTTCTTATGATGCTATACCCAGTGGAAAGTATTTCAGTGTCTTTTTTTTTTTTTTTGGTCTTTAGCAAGATTTTGGTAATTGCCAGACTATCTGGAGTATATTGGACTTTCCATGTATGAAGTTTTGTGATTTTTGTTTCATATACTATAGATTTTTAATAAGACTATGTTTATTTTTTTTCTTATTTATTTTGTTTTTTATTTCTTAGTTAGGATAGGGAGTGTTGTAGTATTGAGTGGGATGTGATTTGCTAGTTATGTTATTGTTATGGTGACTGACAGGACCTGGATTTGAGTGTATGTCTCCACACTGAGATAGTTTACAAGAATATAAGTAAGACAGGGGTGTCTTTTGTGTCCTTTTAAAGACAATTTTTATTTTTGATCTTAGGTTTGGATGAATCTGATGGTATTCAAGAATTTTATGTTAATAGAGATTGCAAAGTCTTTGAAGTGGTATTATACAATTAAACTTTGGAAATGGTAGCCTTGCATAGTGGTAGGGTCGTTGGTCAGTGACATGATTCTAGGTGAGACTTTTGTAAGGTAGTCTGTAAGATGACATAGTAGGGTGAGAAATACAATTAGAGTTATGCACAGCATCTTTGAAACAAAGACAACAAAGGCTAGAGTATGTATATAACATAGTAAAATAAGGGGGAGTAGGACTAGAGATGAGTGAAGGAACAGTGGGACAGGTTATGTAGTTGTGGTAGAGTGGACCTGTAAGTGGAGTATTTTTAAGAAGAGCATGTGTAAGTGTAATTAGGTGGAGGGAGAAGTGGTGTCAGACAGCCAGAGGGTAAAGGAGGATTTATTTTGTAGAAAAGCATGGAATGTTAATTCAGGTATTTGTAGGGTTATGTGTTTGTCAGGAGCGAGAGGAGATCAGAATGTGTGGAGGGAAGTGGTGATTGGTACAGTCACTAAGGGTGGAAAGACAGCTGATTGGTAGAGTGTACAGGGGAGGTAAGAGATCAATGGTTGTGTAAGTGGAGGACAGTGGTGATTGGTCCTTTGGGTGGGGTTGAAGTTTGGTTAGAATAAAAGAAGAGAAACTCCATGTAAACTTGTGTAAGAAATGCTATGAATATTTTGAAATCCAGCAACCAAATGCAGTATATGCAAGACAGTAACATTTTACTAGAACAATAGATGCACTACACAAAGTCTGCTTTGGAAGTGATCACTGACTATTGAAGCATGCCACATATCATTATAACAGGTTTGCACTGTGATATGCAGGAGCTATGCTCACAGGTCACAACATAAGGTAAATTCATGGAAAAAATTGATGTTATACTGAATAATGAGTCAGTACGTCTTGTATGTGTTTAATATTTACATATGCTAATAAGTCATTGTATCCAGGGCTATAAGATGACATGGCACTTGTACAATGCTGTCTACAATACAGAGGAATTGTTAACATTAAGTGCATAGCAATGTCTCATAAAACACAACTCTCTCTCATTAGCAAACATGTATCAAGGGTGTGGCAATGGGAGAAACTGCTTCAGGTGCAAGGTGTTAGGGGACATGGTCAGAAATACAGAAAACATCCTTTTTTTCTTTCTTTTTTTTTCCCCTCCTCACATTGGAATGATGCCTTTGCAGAGGTGACATGGAATACCAGGGAGGGGGCCCATATCAGAGAAGAGACGTATTAAATTTTTTTGATCATCACAAAGAAGCAACAAGTGGTGTTGTGATGTTTTTGTTTTTGTTCATCAACCTATTGTTGATGGGTGCTAGATCAGGGTCTCAGGGTGTGGAATGGGTGACAGATGGACTAGCTATTGTTCTGTATGCATACACACACACACACACACACACACACACACACACACACACACACACACACACACACACACACACACACACTCTGACACATACACAGACACACAGGTGCACACATATACACATGCACATACATACACACATACACACACACACACACACACACACACACACACACACACACACACACACACACACACACACACACACACACACACACACACACACACACACACACACACACACACACACACACACACACTCAAACAGGTCCCCTTTACATGATCGACTTTTCACAAAGTTGAAATTCATATGGCCGAAACCATATGATCGACTTTTGAAAATCCGACCATGGGGAACTGCTATCTCTGTACAGTGCGGAATGGGAAAATTTCCCTTTTCCGCTATGAAGTGTGATCTCAGAGTTGGTATATTTAAGTTACGGTGGGTGTGGGGGGCAGAGCCGTCCATGGTGGGTGCAGGGGGGCTGGCCTCCCCTGCTAACAGTTTTAAGGTAAGCATCCGTTGTGTTTTTTGTGTTTATTTTGCATGGTTAGCTTTAGGAAAATCGATCATATGGTCTCGGCCATATGAAAGTCGACTTTGTGGAAAGCCGACCATGTAAAGTAGACCCACACAAACACACTCTGACACATGTACACACACACATGCGCATACACATACATTCTCTCCATTAATAATGGAGTGGACTGGCAAGTGTTTTGCTATGATGCATAATTCGCAATACTATACATATTTGACTGATATCTCTGCTCATTAATACAGACTTCAACAAACTTTATGCACACTACCTAGGTGTGACATATATAGAAAATCTACATTACCCACAACAACTTAACAATTATTGTGTCAAGAGTGAAGTGTGTGTGTGTAAGTAGAAGGGGATAGTATACTACCATCATCATTGTGATGTGATGTATTGTATGTTTCCCTGTTTTGAAAGGATGCTAAATTGGCATTGTAATAGTTCATTTAAAGAGAGAAAAGAAAGAGAAGTGTTTTCATTTCTTGGCATGATTTTAAATTAATTTTAAAAGTCTATATCTGCATAAGTTAATGTCTTTAAGCCTGTATTAGAATTTCCTTTACATAGCTGCACTGGATTTTTGGTGTTTTAAGTGGTCTAAGTGTTGTTATTAAATCTTAGCTTCAGTCTCATGCACTGAGTGTATGTCAGGTTTACTCAGGGCTTGTCTTTGCATTAAAGCAGTTCCAGGCCAATCAGCTCAAAAGCTAAAAAGCTTTACCATTGGAAAAAACAAAGTACCCACAAACTACCACATAGGTGGTAGTCCCCTAAATATGGAAGACGTAATAAGGGATCTGGGGACCCACGTAGATAGTAATTTCTCCTTTGATAATAACATTGCCAAAGTGGTTAGAAAATCCTTCTGTGTGCCCTACCTTATCACAAAAGGGTTTGCATCTAGATCAAGAGGTCATTGTGCCCCTCTACTCATTACTCATCAGACCCATCATAGAGTACAACGCCCCATTTGGGATGCACCTTACATGACACCTGCAACAGCTGGAAAGACCACTGAAGTACCTCACCAAGAGGATCACTGGCCTCAAACAGATGCCCTATGCAACTCGACTGAAGAATCTCCAACTGTACTCGGTTGCATACTGCCTACGCAGAGGTGATCTCTGCCTGACATACAACTCCATGTCGAACCCAGAATTGATGGACATGCTCCACCTAAAGAAAACCATATCCCCTAGAGCCACATGATCTAGGGATCTAAACCTCACCAGAACAATAAATAGGACGTGCTGGAGGGATAGATTCCTGTTCCAGAGACTTCTCATGCTTTGGAACAAGATTCCAATCTACATTAGGCAGAGCTCCTGGCGAACACTCTTCAAGAGAAACCTTAACGAGTGGATGAGAAATAGAAAGTTTTCCCCAGGGAGTACCTCAGTGGCTCTGCTGGACAGAGGCACAGGGAACTAATCTAAGGGGGTGGTGAAAGCCAACACATTCTGGCTAGGCTTATAAATGCCTTCTGGTAAATAGCCTAGTACCTACCTATGAACCTATGAACCTATAAGGGTCTAATTGTGTTTTTGACTCCCATCGACCCTGTTGGAGTTGTGTTCTTAAACCCAGTGTATCTGTTGTTGCCTGCCCATTATGATAATTTGACAACATAATCCCTTCCCTCTCTCCATTTACTGGCTGTTGACAATAAGAACATAAGTATCATTTTACAAAGTTTCTCCCCTACTCACCAGGCTTAAAGACCTTTGATAAAATTGCTTCATATTGAGTGTAGTGATAGTGTTTGCACTGACTTTATTAGCAAATGACTGAGTTCTTTTTACTATAATTTGTTTACTGGTACTTGCTGGTGGCAAAAGATTTCCAGGACAGTTTTATACTGAAATTTAAATACTCAGTAGCAAGTCCACCCAAACATTATTTTAGAACCGAACTCCAAGCAGTTATAATTATCCCCGCCCCCAGAGTCATTCCTGTCAGTTTCATAGAGCAGCACTTCCTTACATCTTCTCTAGCCAGCCTGATTGAGATGGGTGTTACTCAAACAGCATACAGCACACAACAGTGTGTGAGAGAGATGCACGTATGTAATCTCCTTGGGGGCAAAAATTTCACACACAGTAAACTCAGACATTAGAATCATCAGCAGTTCACCACACATCACACCTCTTCAAGGTCATCACAATACACATAACTCATCATATGCTGAGATTCAAAAGATTAATTTGCCTAAACCTCAAAAACCTGAAAAACACAACACAGGCACAAAGCACACTCAGCATATTAAGCCTACTTCCTCATGTAACACAAGGAGTCCGAAAGTCACAGATGCTGAGCCCATAAGTCAGGCATCAACTTAACCAAACATTCTTGTTATAGGTGATGCCATTGTAAGACATACAGATGTGCCTCTTACCAGGCTGATCAAGGAAACAGTGATAGTCAGGTGCATATCTGGTGCCAGGATCCATCAGATCAAACATGCACTCAAATCCTTGAGCTACAAGTACCAGTATGACTGCTGTAGTTCATGACATTGTTCACCCCCATAGTGCCCGTTTTATGCAATACCAACCTGATGAACCTACCAACATAATGAAACAAGCCAAGGAAAATATGAATGTGTTACTGAAGCATGCTAGCGGGTGAAACAAGAAGCTGTACCTCCTACAAGCCCTTCTCCCCCTGGAAGACACTGACGTCTGTGCAGTGACTGAGACATGGTTTAGAATAGTGGACAGTACTCTGGTTGTGCAGGGCTATAATGCCTTCCACATGTTTAGACTGTGCATGAGAGATGAAAATGTAGAAGTATCTAAATCCTCATCCAGAAGATACTCACATCAAAACTCATAAAGCTGCATAATGTACTACAGCTTTTTCATGTACAAATAGCCACCAGAAGGATCCTGTACCATATATTAACAAGCTATAGAACTCAGTGCTTATTGACAGTAAATAAAATCACTCAGTATTAACATCAATGTCATTTTCCTAGGTAAACTAAATGATCCAGCTATATACTGGGATACCTACACCACCACTAGTACACAAGCACAGAGATTCCTGGACTTTGTCAATACAAATGCCCCGGAAAAATTAGTCAGAGTGCCCACTAGGAGGAATAACATCTTAGATCTTGTCCTTACTAATATGGGAGCATCTAACACCATCTCTTGTGTATCCTCATCACTTATACAGTCTGACCATAAAGCAGTGTCTTTCAAAATAAAAACTGAAACCAGGGGATCCCTTCCATTCAAAGTACCTTTCTTTAAGACAAACTACCGACTCCTAAGTGATATATGTCAAGCTTCAAATCCCCAACAAACCCAGTAAATTACACTGAATATGCAGAAATATACACAACCACACTATACTAGTATGTAAACAGCTGCATATATGCAGCTGTACCCAGAAGGAGCAAGTACAGGGCAAACCACAGAAATAAAACCATATGGTGGAACCATATTATCAATGAGCTTTATCATAAAGGGAAAAGAATTTTGACTAAAAGTAAGAAGAGTAATTTCCAGAATGTTAGAGTCCTTGCCAATGAAATAAATAGATCTGGAGCTTAATAGAATTCAACAAATCCAAGTTTGAGGCTAAAATAGCTACCCAAGCCAAAGACAATCACAAGGCATTTTTTAGTTATGTTAGTAATCTCAAAAGCAGAATGCAGCAATGCACTGAACTGATTGTGAACAATGTTACCTACATGGAGCCTGAAGATATCACAAACCTACTGACTGATAAATTTAGCTTTAACTTTACCCCTCTCTCTCCCCACCAGTCCCTCATGGGTGGCACAGTGGTGCAGCAGTTAGCATTGTCACCTCACAGCAAGAGGTTCTCTGGTTCAATTCTCAGCTGTGGTGCCTTCTGCGCAGAGTCTGCGTATCCTCCCTGCATTCATGTGGGTTTCTTCTGGGTACTCCAGTTTCCTTCCACATTCCAAGCACATGCATCTACAGCATTTCTCCCTGGGCATCCACTGAAAATGATCTCTGTCCCAGTCGGACTTTCCCAGTAAACAAATGTTAAACAAATAAATAAATAAATATACCTGAAATTGGTTCGCCTCCATCTGTCATACAAGACTTGTTTGTCTTTCGGCTTTTCCTGGTTAGGGGTCGCCACAGTGGAACTCCGGTCCGCTAATGATTGGTAGTTCAGCCCTGACACACAACCTTCAATGAAGGTACGCCCATTCACGCATGTCTCCACGCAGAAGACGCTCTAGCTGTGAATCGAACCGGACAGCATCTTACTGTGAACTATCTGTCATACAAGACTAAGTCCTAAAAATGCTATTACACTGCATCAATGTGTCTTGACAATATCTCTGGATGCATCTTAAAAAGCATGAAGCACAATTTAGCCACACCCCTAACACCACTGTTCAGTCTCAGCCTCCATACAGGTTTTGTACCATGCGAATAAAGAACAGCTACAGTCATTCACCTGCATAAGGGAGGACCTTTCACAGACCCAGGCAATTAGAGACCCATAAGTCTGACCAATCTTATACTCAAAGCCATGGAAAATCTTATCATGGAATTAATCAATCAGGACATAGGGAACCTCCAAATAGTAGACCCATCTCAGGTTGGATTCCTGAAGGGAAGGTCATGCTTACTCAATTTGGTGAATTTTTTTGAAAACCTCACCAAAGCAATGGATGAAGGCAAAATGGTACACACTGTATACCTTGACTTGGCCAAAACATTTGACACAGTTCCACAATTCCTTATTCAGGCATAGTAGAACATCTAAATAAACTGGGCATAAACCCCTTTCTCACCTGCTAGACTGCTGACTGGCTCACAGATAGGATGCAGATGATCAAAACAGGGGAAGTTACCTCAATAAAGAGACTAGTCACCACTGGAGTCCCCCAGGTTTCTGTGCTAGGATCTCTCCTGTTTGGTATCTACTTTTTTGAAGTAAAAGCCAATACCAAAGGGCTCTGGCTAACAAAGTTTGCAGATAACTGAAAGCTAGGAGCAGTTATTGAATTTCCAAATGTCTTAGCCATCCTGCAGGTAGGTTTGTCTCAAATAAATAACTGGTGCCAAAACATGGACTGAAACTAAATGCCAAAAAATGAATTATTTTATCCTTTGGTAAGTCATATATCCCAGGAACTACCACATTGACAATATGGTCCTAAGAGTTTATCCAGTTGTTCAGGATTTGATAGCTTATCTGGACAGTGATGTAACTTTTAACCAACACGTGTCTATTGTCATATGAAAGTCCCTCTGTATTGCACAGCTTATAAATAAAGGGATTGTGCCTATTTCTAAGGGTGTCTTTGTCTCCCTTTACTCAGCCCTTATTAAGGTAGTCATTGAATATAATGTCTCCTTTGGCATGTATTTGTTCAGACACATGCAACAACTAGAATACCCCAGACATACCTTATTAAAAGGATACAAGGCCTAAACAGCATATTCTACACGGAGCAACTCAAACCCTGTCACTATACTCAGTATCCTATAGACTTCTAAGAGTTAACCTGTGGTCTGGCATACTAGGCACCCTCTGACCAATTACTGATGTATTTACTGCATGTCAGCAAGTCAAATGGCATCAGAAATACTCATCTAGGGATCTAAATGTCATTTGCAACATCAACAGAATGGTTTGGAGAGGCAGGCATGTCTCGCAGAGGACACTGCTGCTGTGGAACAGACTCCCCATCCACATAAAGCAATGTTCATGCCTGTCCATATTCATGTGCAACTTATATCTCTGGATGGGAAGCAGACAGTTTACCCCAGGACTACTCTCTGTACTACTAGTGGAATGATGAAGCTCCTAAATGTTTTATCCCATGCATGGGTCCTCACAAATTATTTATGGTATGATCCCAGCTAGTCTCATTAGGGGTCATTTATAATTATGAACAATGGGCTGGGTAAGGCCACTCTATAATACAATGAGGTGGCTATTTTAAGCACAGCAAGGGAGGTTGGCTAGGCTTAAAAGGGCTCATAAGGGCAGCTAGCCTATGATCCTATGAGCTTATAAAAAGGTTTTCACTTTCCTTTTCTAAACTAGAAAAGCTTGACTCCAAAAACTGAATTCAGAAGCAACAAATATGTACCAAAACATATTATGAATGTGATGCGATTTAGAAGTCATAATCCATAACTTTTGCCTAATATAAAGTTTCAAATGAAATACTTTCTCAGAAAACTACTTAAGTTTTCTATAAAGCTTCAGTGTACCAGAATGATATAGGTATCAACTAATTTGTGAATAAGATACCCAAATATTGATAACCTTGTAGTGTCCAATTGCAAGGTAAGCTATACACAAAAAAATCAATATTCTTTAAGAACAGGTAAGCTAAGAAATACATTGAGCAGCAAACTATTCTATCGTATTTTTGCTGATGCAAGTTTTCCTTTTCTTCTGATGTTTTTACATCAACATTAGAAAAATACAGAAGCAAAGGTAAAGTGTGTGTGGGAGGGGGTAAAGGGCTATGCACCAATCCAATACACACATTGTGCCAAAATACTGAAAGAGAAAAATTATTATGTGATATAATATTTATGTTACTTTTCCAGATGTCCCTTTATTGCTAATTCATTTTTCTTGCTCACATTTACCTTCTGTTCTGCATGCTTGGATTACGAATCTTAGTTACTTCAGTTTTAATTTCATTATTTCATAATGATATTTAAAGCAGTATTTTAATTTGTAAATAAATTTACATTTACTTTTAGATCAGTTCTTATATGGTTAAAATTCCAGATTTTTATATGTAATGGATTTCAAAAATTCAGTTTACAAACCATATTTCACAATGTACACTAAATACAGTATTTAATGTTTAGGATTGTATGAGTCAACCAAATTTACTTATTGATTTTAAAAAAGTGTCTACCAAAATGTCACTTAAAATTGATTCCAAAAACAAGTGACAGGTAAAAGAAAACTATTGACTTCCATATATAAAGACACTAGAATCTGGCATTCATTTTTTGTACCACTATTCCCTCTACTCCCCCACCTTATCAATAGTTTGTTCCAAAGCTAAATTAGTTTTATGGGATAATATTTCATTGCATTTCTTATTTGCTTCTTCGATTTTCTTATTATTATCTGTAGCCATTAAGTTTTTATTAGATTTATGAGATAATATTTGATTTTGGAGTTGCTGTAAGTCTGAGTCCCAGTCTTTAATTTTATTTTTATACCAGCTAATGGTTTTACCATATATATAGGCCTTAAGTGAATCCCAAACCATAATTGTGTTTGCTTCAGGTTTATAATTAATCTCTAAGAAAAGCTGAAGTTCAGAAGTTATCCAAGATTTAAAGTCTTTAATTTTTGTGATATATGAGGGAATCCTTGAAGTAATAACTAATTGATTGAATTCCAAGTGTATTGTTAACAACAGGGAATTATGATCTGAAAAGGGACAGGGTTGTATTGAAAAATTCAAGATTTTAGAATACAGATCTTGTGAGCTATAAATTTTATCTGCGCTAGTTTGGGTACCATGTCTACTATGCTACCTCTCCTAAGCATCTTCATAACCTATCTATGAAAGTTAGGATACAATCAAAAATTAATAACATTGATAGTATCTTTTATGAAGGTAAAAGGAAAAATGTCTCAGACATAGGAGACATTCTGGAGGCTTTTAATTATCATTATGCAAAGCATCATAAAGATAAAATAAGTACAAATGAATGTGAGAAGTTAGATAATATAGTTCTCAACATAACAAGAATTCCTGAAGAACTTAAGCTAGATCTACAAAAACATATTTCTCAAAAGGAAATTATAGATGGGATCAAAGGAAGTAAGTCTAATAAAGCACCTGGAATAGATGGCTTAATTATCAAAATGTATAGATTGTTCTCTTCTTCTATAATCTCTCTCCTACATAAAACCTTTCTTGAAGTTCAAACATTAGCAAATATTCCTCCTTCTTGAAGATATTCTCTAATTTCCCCTATATTAAAAGAGAATAAGGCCCCTATTCATTGCAACTCATATAGACCAATTTCTTTGTTGAATAATGATTATAACCTATTTATGTCAATTATGGTCAATAGAGTGAAAATACCCATATCTAAAATAATTAATGAAGACCAAACTGGTTTCATACATAACAGGCATACACAGGATAATATTAAAAGAGTATTAACTCTGATAGATTACCTCAATAGAGGAACCCATGAAGCATTGATAATAGGTCTAGATATTCAAAAGGCCTTTGACTCCTTAAAATGGGGTTATTTATTTAAAGTCTTACAGTTATTTGATTTTCCCCCCTTTTTTATAACAATGATAAAGAAAATCTATGAAAATAATCTAGCATATGTAAAATTAGGTCCCTTTACTTCCAAAGCAATCCAAATCACTATCGGTACTAGGCAAGGATGCCCCATGTTCCCTATCCTATTTGCTCTGGCCATAGAAATACTTGCCATTTTAATACATAATAACCCAAAGATAAGAGGTATAAATATACATGACCAATATATTTCTAAAATAATGATGTTTGGTGATGATGTCTTACTTACCTTACCCATCTCTAAGGAAGAGTTAGGTGAAGTGAATATAGTAACAACAAATTTCCAAAACATCTCGGGACTCTCCTTCAACTAATCTAAATCCAAATATTTATTATTAAATAAAAAAAGAACATACAGGTTCCAGTTAATCATATTATTGAAAACCAAGTTTCAACTCTAGACTATTTAGGAATAGTCCCAGGCAAGAATATAGAGGAAACCTTACAGCTTAACTATGCTAAAGCCATAGACTTAATCAAGACATTAATAAGCAAATGGAATAATTTGTTTATACCATTTGATGATAGGTTACAACTGATAAAAATGGTTTTGTTACCTAAAATATTATATATAGCACAAGCCCTTATATTTCCACCAGGAAAGAAAATCCTTAAAGAAATCATTTCAACTCTGATGAAATTCCTATGGTACCCCAAAATAAATAGAGTGGCATATTCTCATCATATCAAACAATAGGAACAAGGGGGGTTAACATTCCCAGAGATTGAAACTTATATAAAGGCATCTAAATTAAAATAGTGATGAATTGGATAGATCCTAGATACTCTTCCAATGGGAAACAGTTACACTTTATTATACTAATGAATGAAAATTATTTATCAAAGAATGCTTTGGTAAGTGACAAAGATAAGATATGGCACTATTTAAGTTTAAATTTACAGTATAGTGCAACAAAATTAACTAAACTAACACTAATAAACAATATTTTCGATGTGTTTAGAAAATTAATTAACACAAATTTAGATATAAAACTGTGGCATAGATTTTTAATACCATTTACTATTACAAGGGATTTCCCTGATAAAACACATAGAGAGATTTTTGGTTTATGGGAAAATAATAACTTATTTTGTTGGTTGCAATGTATTGAAAACCAACAAGCTTTGAACACACAAAGTATATTGTCAGCCTATGGCCTATCCCCTAATGACTGGTTGGTTCTTCAGAGTGTCACAGCATACACTAAGGATCTGCATAGAATAATACATAACTCATCCTTCAAAACCGTACCAAAAATTATAAACTGGATTTTTGGAATTCTATACAATAATATCAGTTTTAAGAATGAATTATCATATCTATACAACACTTTAATTGTCTATAAGACAGCTCCTAAAGATTCTTACTGGCAATACCTAACTAAAGGGTTTCAAGTATCATTATCAATGGAGGATAAAACAAACATTTTATTTCCAGTTATACTAAATTCTTACTCACAATTTTGGAGGATTTTTTATGGGAAATTTCTATAAAGATCCTTTTTGACACCTGAGAAACTCTCAGAAATGAACCCTTCAAACAGCAGGTTATGTTGGAGATGTCATCTGTCCACTAATGCTGACTGGTCTCATATTTTTTATGACTGTACTAATATTAAACCATATTGGAATGAGATTAACAAATTTCTTCAAGCTATCTATACTGATATATTTGTTTTGACAAAGCCTTTAGTTTTATTGAATGTTGTTAATAGTAATAATATGAAAAAAGATAACCTGTATTTGTTGTAGACAATGTTAGCAATAGCCAGAAAAGGTATAACTAGAAGATGGAACTCTAATGTAGCACCCACAATGGAGGAATTCCTATCATCACTGACGAAATGCATACTAATGGAGAAAACAACTAAAGAGTTAAGTACATTTCCCAAGCCATTGGTTAATAGTACGTGGAGGAAAGTTTTGAACTTGATTGATACCCTACAGATGGAACCAAACTCTTCCTAACTATCATAGTTTATATATTAACTTATTATTTAACTACAAATGTTTTTATCTGAATCCTTTTTGTCAGGCTGAATGTAAATACTGTAAATAGTTATTGAATGTTATGAATGTATTAAATTATTGTGTTATTTCATCAAAATAAAAATCATTTGCGTAAAAAAAAAAAAGAGTTTGTTCCAATCTTTTCTTTTCATTGACCTTTTCTTTTTTTGTTTTAATTAACTTTCTCATTCTGACTCCTTCCAACCAAATCAACCCCAATTCAAAAAAAGTCTTACCCACCATCTCCAGTCTCACTGGCTTTGCCAATGCTCATATCCAGATTAACATCTTCCTACTTTGCCTACTTCTTTTTCTCATCTATCAACCAATCTCCTTCCTGTTGTACTCTCCGGATCTTCTCTATTACCCCCGTAATAAGTCTTTCAATCTTCTCTACACTACCTAACACTATTCTCACTCCTTGTCAAGTTATACTATCTAATATAAGTAAAATTACTCTTTGCCTGTTCCTATCCTTTCCTAATAATATCTTGTCTATGAATGCTATCCTGCAACTCTGTTGGTTATTACAATAATGTATTAATATGTATCTATTTTATCCTGTATGTAATTTACTCTAAATGTGGAGCTTTTCTCCCCGGGCCTCCGCTGAAAATGGACATATATCCAGTCGGATTCTCCCGGTCAACAAATGTAAAATAAAAATAAATAAATAAATCTATGGGCATCACCAGATGGCCCAACATAATTAACTCATATAAGTAGAAAATTCATCTTCAACAGAACTTGTCCTAAGATATACATGTGTGTGTGTGTGTGTGCGTGTGTGCGTGTGTGCGTGTGTGCGTGTGTGTGTATCTATATGTATCTACTTTCAATTTCCAAATTATCGAACTTTACATAACCGAGACAAAAAAGTCAAAAGAATGAAAATGTAGAAGATCCCATCTGACAACACTGAACTACCATTATATTTTTGTATGCAGATCATGATGTAGTCCAGATCGATAAGTCAACTGTTTCCATCAGTTTAGTGGAATCTTGGAGTTGTAATATATAATTTGCAGGGGGTATGGGAGGAGCCCCCCCCCCCGCATAAACATTAAAAACAGTTCTTATAAAATGCACAATAGTAGTTTAAAAATATTTAATTTCTACTTTTGTTTGTATGGTGCTACTTGCAATATGGCAGTTTTACTTTAATATTTTCTGTTGTGTACATCCAAGCAGTGGATAGCAATTTACTTATTACGTTCCTGGCAATATCAGTGTTTCATATAAGCAAGCTAGGTTTACAAAGTAAAGTGCAACTTTCTTTGAAATGTGTGCACAAATTATTTTGGACACAGTTTTAACACTGAGGAAAATTTGGAAATGTAAGTAAAAAGGGAAAAATAATTGACAATGTATGGTGGTAAAGGCAGTTAAAATAAAACATTTGACGTTGTAACTTGTAAATTAGAATACTGATATAGTTTTATTTGTTTGAAGGAAAGTGTGGTTTATGTTGAGTTATGCGGAATACTTTAAACAATCTTTAGTTTATAATTTTTTAGATATATGGCATAGATGTTTTTATATTTGTTTTCAGAGAAGTGTATAGGGTATCAGATGTGTTCAGTGATGTCTGCAGCTTTTTTTGTTTGGTGTTATGGAATTTGATGTTTTACGATTTCAATGTTTTGACCTTTTGCTTTTTCATGTCGGTACTGTAAAGTTCCGTATTTTGGTAATTCGAAAAATGAAAGTAGATCCATATATATATATATATATATATATATATATATATATATATATATATATATATATATACACACACGCACACATTAAAAAAAATATATATATATATATATATATATATATATATATATATATATTTATATATATATATATATATATATATATATATATATATATTTTTTTTTTGTCCATCACTCCTTGCCCAGACATAGTAACCACAACAACCTTGACCTGTGACTGAACTTGAAAAGAACACAAATGTAAAAGGTGTCATTAGTAACAAAATGCAAATACTGATACCAAACATGATGAGCAGTGATCGGGGACTGTTGACCCATCCAAAAAGCCTTAAGGACTGCTCAGTCTTATGCAAGCAAATGAAGAACATCTCAGGAGCAGCATTCTGCAGCACTCCCTCTTAATACTTCAACAATCTGTCCAGTATAAGAAAAGGGGCAGGGGTTCATCTTTCTCAAAACCATCTTATCCATGAACCACCAACCATGCTGCCAGTACAGGAGCTTATTCACCACTTTTTCTTTCTGGTCCCTCTCTTCCTGATGTCCATTTACCCAACAATGGTTAGTTAATTCTGCAAAGAAAGCCTTAAGTAACAAAGGCATGAATGCTAAATAAATGCAGACCCGCCTTACTCACTTCATGCGGCCTATGGCAAACTGTTTTTTTTAAATCCCAGTGTTCCAAAACTAAGAAACTAATGAAGTAGCTACTCTGTGGATAATAAACATCCTAAATGTCTCTCTTGCCACAGTTTTAACTGATCCTTTGCAAACTAGCCTAGGAATAATAGATGACTATACCACTACTGCTATTGGGAATGTCTACTGAAACATTAACAAATCCTTAGTTACTTATGATAATAACCAGTACTTTGGAACCTTATCTAATTGTAGCCCCCAAGTGAACCACAGTGACATAATTCTTTTCAGCTGCAGGCTGTAATTCCTCCCACATTGCCAAAAGCTGATTACAAAGCACACCTCTGCTTCCTCTCCTTATCATGCCCCACTAAAACAAATTGAGACACAACAAAGCCCCACCAGGTTTAACTGCAGCTCAGCTAGCTACAAAAAATTAATATGAATGATCCTGAATGAAAGTTTTAATATGCACTGTAAAATAACAGAAACAATAATCAATAAGCCATAACAAAGATGCCAAAATCATTTACCAAAACTATTTAATGTACTATTAAACACCACAGTCTGACCAGGAAAAAGCTGATGGTGTCAAAGGAATATTTTGGTCTTGGACAGCCAGACTTAAAAAGATACGCACGGTCTGCAGACCTAGCTCATTTCATGAAGGCCAGAACCTGGCATATTCCACTGTGGGTGCAACCAGAACTGACTCTTATTTACCTACAACATGCCAAATTCTCCATCACACAGTGCCAGAAAGTTTGGAATCCAGGAGATGTTGAGGATCAAGTGGTTAAACTACTGATTACTCATGGTTTATTGCATGACCGGGTCAATATACAGGTATATACTTGAGGAAAAGACAGTAAAACTATTTTTGGGACTAAGTGGATAGAAGCTGTCATTATTTTTTGGCTGGACTGATAGCCAGGGAGCAAGAAAAAAGACTTTTTCTTTCACAGTCTGTGGTCTAAAGGACAACAGAAGCACATGTAAATGGTAGCCATATTTACAGTTAGGCAATTTAGGTCAGCTTGTCAATTTGAATACCAAAGAGCTAGAAAAGTGCTGAATTGGAAACCTCAGAGTAACAGAGTTATTGTCTGGTTTAAGTAAGGCATTGGACAATTGCAACCCCACGATCTTTGAAGAAGATAGATTGAAATGGGTGTGCATGCTAGATGCACATTAAACCTCCAGAGAATGAGTAATGGTTCTGCTTAAGTTTAAGACGTAGTATATGTTTCACCCCCTTACTTCACCTATTTTAAGAAGATTCATTTTTGGTACCTTGTACTTATTCAGGATAAAAGATGCACTGAGGGGCTGGGGTTAGTTGGAGATGTGCAAAGGTAGAGGTAGATTAATTGTGTCTTCTGTTTACCCATCTAACATCTGCACACATCTGGGAAAGAATATTACTGATATGTACATTCTGAGGAAAACCATTCCTCCCCTTAGTGATCTCATATCTTAGGTAATCAGAATACTATTGACTCTTTCAGATCTTGATTGGGTTGCTATCAAGGGGCTGTTGCCCCTCCTGTCCATGACTTTAGTATTATTTTCAAAAAACTGAAAACTCTGTGTAGTTGATATTATTAAGGACTTGCAATTTATAGCAACTAGAGGTGTAATTCCATACATACAGATCCTGATATAACATTTCTTAATGTTTTATGGTCAGTATTTTTGTTTCCAAGGTTCACTCAAGTTTAATGTTATAGTTTTATCTTTGTTACATTGTATGTGGGAAGCATGATAGTTTTAGGAATGGTTTTTTGCTGTTATTGCCTTGTGAGCTTGTCTTTTCTCGTTTGGATGGGCAGTTTTTGATTTCAATTAATTGATTTTTATAGCTTTATATATATAATTGGATATTGTACTACATTATTTAAATAAATCATTTTATATTCACAAAAAATATCTAATATAAAACTTAAAGGCCTCTGACACCCACCTATCTGGTCTTTTAATGATCTCAATAAGTTTTCCCCATAAGTTAAATAAAAGGATCTACTTATTCAGAAAGAAAAAGTTGAATATTTATCTTTAGAGAATGGGCTTACTGTACATCAGTACTCTGACTGGAGAACGAACATTCTCCAGCAGGGAATTAATGTACAAGTAATGCCCACTGACAAACGAGCTTGGACTACAAAATGACCCCAATGGCTGCCATTATTTTTACATTCACTAAACGGATGTTCTACAATTTACCAAGCATAAAATATAAAAAAAAAGGAAGAGAGAATGTTTGTGCGTGTTTGTGTGCGTGTGTGTGTGTTTGTGTAAGAGAGAGAGATCGAGAGACTGAGAGACAAACCAAGCATGATCTTGTGTGACTGAATGCATGTAAGAAAGTAGAGAGAAGAAACTGCATGTGAGAGAGAGTGAGAACGATCTTGTATTAGTGAGTGCACGTATGAAAGCAGAGGAGACTGTGTGTGAGAGATTGAGAGGAAGAGCAATCTTGTGTGAGTGAATGTGTGTATGAAAGCAGAGAAGACTGTGTGTGTGTGTGTGTGTGTGTGTGTGTGTGTGTGTGTGTGTGTGTGTGTGTGTGTGTGTGTGTCTATGTATGTATGTGAAAGCAAAAGAGACTGTGTATGTGTGTATGGGAGAGAGAATGGTCTCTATGTAAAATTGTTGCGTTTTACTTGATTATTATTTTTTAAGCACTATATTACTGTTTATGTGTTTGATGTAAAATGCTTCTTCCCAACACCATTAACTTATACTACAGCAAATCTGAAACATTAGATGGAGGAACTATGTTACATTAAAATATATAAAAATGATATAGTACTTAAAAATAAATAAGCAAGTAAAACACAACCATTTTACAGAAAGCCCATTCTCTAAGTACAATAATGTCCTCCAGGGTGTGTACTAATGTGCAATTAATGCCCTTCCAGGGGTGTAGAGGACTGATGTTGTGTTAATTACACATTAACACACACCCTGACAGGCAGTATTGCTTATTTAGCAATAACCTGGCACCACAATCACTACTTCAAAACCACATCAAAATGTTCCACATTAATTGGACTGTTATTCAAAAATTGTAAAACTAAGTCATTTTGAGTATACCAAGACACCTTTCTTCAACAACACCCCATATCACTGTAACACAGCAAAATGATGTCATTCCTTTCTGACACCATCTGTGGCCCCTTCCTAACCTGTCCGTCTTAAATTGGTCATGCCAAATCCAAATTCTTCCTTTGTTCTACACAAATCTGACCATCGAAGCCTCCTTAATAGTTCACTCATGAAATGTACTTTTATACATAAAAACTGACAAAATAACCCACAACACATACAACTGAAAGTTGAAAGGTGGCCAAACCTCAAAAGACCCTTCATCACCAATTTCATCACTTGCAGAGCAATATGCATACTGCCATTAATCCTTTCTTATCTTATTCACTCCCAACTTTCAATGCTGTCATTATTCACCAGTACTTCAGAAAATCAAAGTATTCTGAAATCTTTGCTGCATCACTCAGAGCTATCAAATGAATATAAATCAACCTCACCACCTCCCCAAGCTCCCACCTGGGTACACCACACTTTGTGACTAACCTCAAAGACCACACCCTGTCCTGTAATGGCAAATCACCTACAAAATCCACAAAGGCAACTGAAGCTGAACTGTATGCCTTGTACTTGTCTTTACCCCTCACTGCTGAATCAAGGACCAGCTATAGCTTGCTAATCCATCAAAGCTCCCCCAGCACATCTGGTAGTAGCTCTTCCTCTTCTGGGACTATAGCCCAACACATGTGAGGCTGAAAACAGGGCAAGTTATTAGGCAGCAAATTCAGATTCACAAGAAGGAAAAGGCAAATTCATTCTAAAGGAATGTAAAAGTAACTTTCTCAATAAAAGCTGAACTATTTCAGATATTGGAGATTTCTTCAGCAAAACCTGCAGTACATATTTTTAATCTGAATGAAAACTAGCCTTATTATTACTTAAGTCAGCCTGGCACACAACCATAGCCTCCCAAATAGGCATCAGCTCCAGCAAAGTTACATCCTTCCTCCTTTCCTGGGACCAGTCCTTATACCATGCCATTGCAAAGTATTTTCATTTAAAATAAGCCCTTATACCTAAATCAAAGTCCACACACTTAGAGAAAAATGGTTTCCAATATTTACAGGAATCATATTTACTGAAACATATTATACATACAATTAGCACCTCAGTATTAAATCTTCAGGGTTAATATAATTCTCACACTAAGGAAAATAAATATTCTTTGCTTATTGTGAATTAACCAATGACAAAGTCGAGAAGTAGCATGACCAAGCAAAATAAAACATATTTAAAGTATGCATTTAACAGCTGCATTGCAATTCATTAATAAGCCATCCTGTAAACTGTATTTAACATAAAAATAAATGTTTCAGTTTGCAATAAATATTTACTTTTGTCTATAAGCAAGTCAGTTTTATGATATGCATAAAGAAGAAAAAAGTAAAATTTGAAAATCTGATAAAATTCCTAAAAATGTTGTGTTACTGGACTGGTAAGAGAAATATTCTTTATATTTTGCAGTATTTTCTTAAATTCTTTCCTTAATTGCTTTATATGTTGGACTCACTTAATACTTCTTACAACGGCAAATAAAATAATAAGCAGCACTTTCAGGAAAACAATACAAATAATGACAAGCCCTAAACCCTACTTCTCTTAAACTTGATACTAATATGCTAATAGGGGCATATTCTTTTATTATTCAACATAAAGAAGGCAGCTCCAAAGATATTTGAAGAGAAATACAGGCAAAGGCATCCAGACATGGACAATTTCACAATAAAAAATAATATGAGATAAAAGAGAGAATGCAGAAAAATTAGTAAAGTAGAAGTAAAAAACAAAATAGAAGTTGAAGTTATGGAGTGCCCGTGAAGTGAAGGATTTGTTGTAGAAGGTCTAACACAGGTTATATCAAAGCTTGATGAAATGAGTCCCAGAAGTAAGGAGAAACAGGAAGATCGGGAGACATCTGAAGAAAAAATGTTAACATGGGAAAGAAAAATAGATTTAATATGGTGTAATATCTATGCAAAGGAAAAATCAAAGCTAATAAATACAAAAAAGAGCAGCGCCAAAGATATTTGAAGAGAAATACAGACAAAGGAATCTGGACATGGAAAATTTTACAATACAAAAAGAAGAAGACAAAGAGGAAAAGCAGAAAAAAGAGATCAGTAATGGAGAAATTAAAGAAACAGAAACTGAGGTTATGGAGTACCTGTGAAGTGAAGGATTCAGTGTAGAAAATCTAATTCAGAAAGCACCACTACAAGACGGAGCAATGGACCTCCAAATTAAATGGAAGCCAGTGGAATGGGAAGTAATTGGTCAGGTGCTATATGACGATATTTTGGAGCCTTCCACAGGAAACCAGTATAAACATTCATTTGAAGCTGGGCAGCAAGAGAAGAAACAGGAAACTGGAAACTCTGATGCAGTTAATATTGAGGGGTGATAGACCAGTGAGTTCCCATATGACAGAGCAATGGATGGCACAGGATGAAATTGAAGAGAATATGAAAAAGGAAGATGCAATAAAACTTTGTATAGAATGCCTTCAGGAAATGGAAAATAAAAAATATGCCCTCAGTTTAGAAGAAAATGAGCTAAGAGAAGAGTTGCTTGACTTAATAGAGATCGACATCTTAATATCAATGAAAGAAATAGACTGCAGAAGGTCAATAAAACTCAAAAAGTGAGAAGTCTGATAAAACAAATGAACATAGTAATTAGGACTGTCCATAGAGATCCATGCAATATAACAAAAGTAAACAGGATATATTACCATGCAGCTAAATTAATAATGGATACATTTCTACAACAAGAACACAGGGTGGTGAGAAGAGAAAGGGGAGAAAGTGAATGCCGTCATGGAAGTATTGAATACAGAAAACTATAAAGCAACTTAGACAAAAAGTGTCACTGTTAGAAAAGTACAGAAGAGGGAACAGATCAACAAAAGTACTTAGAAATACATATTTAATAAAAGCAATGCACAGTATTAAAACAAATCAGAATATGTCATGCACTATCACAAATAAACTAAACATTTAAGCACAGGTGGAAAAACTTAAAAGATACCCAGACAAATACAAAGGAAAAGTACAAAATAAACAATTTATTGATGACCAAAAAGTTTTATAAAGAATTAGGAAACAATGCAAAAGGAATTGAAAGACCATCAAAAAAGAATGAATAGATGCATTTTGGATAAGTATCTATGAAAATCCTGTAAAACATAACAAATATGCTAAATAGATAGAATAAATAAAAGAAAGAATAAAAAGTTTAAAGGTGCAGTATATGAAATGGGATGAAGTAACAGCCAGAAAGATTGAAAAAAGTTAAGAAAAGTCTCTAATTGGAAACCCCAGGCCCAGATGCAGTATTTAACTTCTGGTTAAAAATATTAACATCTTTGCACAAAGATTTAGGCATGAGAAAGAACTATTTATATGTGCACCGTCAACAGACACCAACCTCGCTAACAACAGAAAAAAAACAATGCTCCCACTTAAGAGTGAACCTGCAAGCTATGCTAAAAATCATAGAACAATAACTTGCCTTCCAACGACGTATAAAGTATACAGTGGAATTAATGCCGGCAGAGTTTATAGTCATTTAGAAGAAAACTCAATTATGGCAAAAGAACAAAAGGGCAATAAAAGAAAGTAATATGGAACATCTGTTGCTAAATAAAGTCATAGTGGAGAACTGTAAAAAGGGGAAGAATCTAAGTATGGCATGAACTGACTACACAAAAGCATTTGATAGTATCCCACATTCATGGATAAAAGAATGCTTAAAGATGTATAAGATACACCCTACACCAATCAAGTACATTAAAATGACCATGAAATAGACCACTTTGCAATTAAGCCATGATAAAGGACAGATTACTATTCCAGGGAGAAAAATTCAAAGGGGGATATTCTAGGGTGACTCTGTAACTGCTGCTATTCTGACTTGCCATTAATGCATTAAGCTGTCTACTTAACAGCTTAGGCCATGGCTATAATTTGGCTTCTAGAAAACAACAAAGTGTAGAGACTTTTTGTTTTGTCTCTATTGATGATTTAACACTGTACAGCTCATCAGATCAGGAACTAAAAGTACAACTGCAAGTTGTCAAAACTTTTTCATATAATATAAGAATGTCATTTGGTCTTGAAAAATGTGCAAAAGCAAGCTTTAAAACAGGAAAACTGCAGCACCAAGAAAACATTGGAACAAGAATGTGATATAAAATAAAATGAGCAAGAGGGGGTGTATAAATATTTGGGAATTGATGAAGGATCAACAATAAAACATGAACAAATGCAAATAAAACTTAGTAAGGAATACTTCAGAAGACTTAAATTAATCCTGAAAACAGCATTGACATCTAGGAACAAAATCCAAGCTATAAACCAATTTACTCTTCCTGTCCTAACTTACAGTTTTCAAGTGATTGACTGGCCCCAAAACATGTTGGATAGATTAGATAGGAAAACAAGAAGGATTTTTCATGCTCACTAAATGATTTATAAAAATCAGTGCATACCAAGATTATATATTCCCCGTTCTGAGGAAGGATGGGTCTCCTTGAAATTGATTACATGTAAAGATCTGCAGTTGTGGGACTCCACACATATCTGCTGACCTCACAAGACCCAAATGTAGTGAAAGTTTTGAAACATGAGGAGAATAAATCTAAGATGATTTCCCTGCTTAGGCTAGCAGAAGCATATTTGCATCAAACAGGAATGGAAATCTAACTACAAGTAGATAAACGTCAGGCAGCAACTGAATGTGCCAAAAAACAAAAGAAAGAATATAAGGTGAAGGACCAGATGAGAATGCAAGAAATGTGGAAAATGCATAAATATAGTTGCAAGTATAGAAAACTTCTTGAAGAACCTCATGTTGATCAGGAACGAATGCAGGAATGGTTAAGGAGAGGCAAATTCAAACCAAGAGATGAAAAGTTAATATTAGCAGCCCAAGATAGTGGGCTACATACACTTTGGTCTACAAAGTGCATTGAACATGTGGGAGAAAAAGACAAATGTAAGTTTTGTAAAACATAATTGGAAACAGTTGCACACCTCATTGCTGGTTGTGACATACTAATGGCAGAAGGACTGTATACTGAAAGGCATAATAATGTGGCGAGACTGTTGCATTGGGGATTTGCAAAAATTATGGTACTGAAGTGGCTGAAAACACTGGAAACATAAGCTACAAAGAATCATAGAAAATGATGAAGTCTACATCACATGGGATCATCCATTACCAACAGTTAAAAAGACAGATGCTAGAGAAATGGATATAGTGGTCCATGAAAAGAATACAAAAGTAGCATTGATCATTGAAATTGCCACACCCAGAGACTACAGTGTCTTGCGTACAGAGAGACACAAAGCCATAGGATATCAGGCTTTGTAGGCAGGAACAAGAGGAATGTGGAAGAAAGATACCCAGACAGTCCCAATAGTAGTAGGAACAATGGGTCTTATAAAAAGGAATCTACAATCATATTTAGATATGTTACCACTACATGTAACTCCATACAAATTGCAGAAGGAGTCATTACTGGGCACATTGCAGGTGCTGTGAAGAGCACTTCTGGCTGACATCAAAGATTGAACAATACAAATTTCATGAACTTTAGTTGTACTTTAACTTAGGAATGGGGTCCATTCCTGTCATGGTATTAGAAACCCAAAAGATTTGGAGAAATTAAAAAAGGGAGAGGACATACAGTGCACTCATCACAAATATGAGGTACTTGGTCCACAGAAAACAAATCTGAATAGACCAAGTAATCTTTTAGGGAGGCTGAGTTGTGATTCGCAACCTTAGGAGGAATAAAAAAAATATTACTGAAAAGGATACTTCACTGTTTCATTTCTTTTACATGAAATGCATCTTCTACAAAAGAGACATATCTAGTTACAAACTATATACCTTTATCCAGTCCTATATTACTGAAAAAAATTCTTCCTTCTTTTCCCAATATTGCTACTTGGCCCCTCCACGTGTGTGTGTGTGTGTGTGTGTGTGTGTGTGTGTGTGTGTGTGTGTGTGTGTGTGTGTGTGTGTGCAGAGATGAAGAAGGGGATATCAAACTCTAACCTATATTCTTCATGAGTTGCGAGATTTCATTAGCTACTTGTTCAAACCTTTCTTCTTCAGTGGACACACTATATGAACTCTTAAAAATATTCATATGGAAGAAATGTTATAAAATGTGAGGGGTAGGTACTATTTTTTACAAATTCTCCATAAGGAAGAGATTTTATAAGATGTGGGGATGGACACTAGTAGCTAAAAGAAAAGTATTTATAGAGGTTGGTTTTCTAAATATTTTGGTGTAACATGATTATTTTTTATTTAAAACATTTTTTATTTTGTTTTCATTATAAACATATGCAGATGTACATATAACAAATACAATAAAACAATAACAAAACTATTTGCATTATTTACATTCATCCATGATAAACAATCATTTTATCCATGAGAAGTTATCAGTATTTGTTTAAAAGGTTTTCCACTTTTTGCCATGCTATTTTTTATGAGTAATGTTTTCAGTTCTATAACAAATAGTTTGCAGTTCTTTATTACAAACAGCGTTTGTTAAATTAATAAAATATTTACACATCAAATCTTGTTTACTTTTCCAGTTCAAAGTAGTAACTTCCGGCAATTGCAAGAATTGACAAGAGTAACTCATTCTGAGATTGAGGTATTACAGTAGGTATAGGAACATTGAATAAGATTACTGAGCTAGAAATATGACAGTTATCCGACCATAAAGCATTTACAAAATATCTGAAGTCTTTCCAGTATTCGACAACATTTCTACATTCAATGAACCCAGTTGGCCTCTAGCAATTCATCACATTTCCAACATTTTCTTTCACTGTTTTTGAGTACAAGGTTTATTTTATGTGGAGTACAGAAACTCCTATTCATAAATTTCCATGTATACAATCTCCAATATAATGAAGAAGAGGTACCATGCGTAGAATTCAATAACAATTTTTTTGATTCATCATATATTTGTTCTCCATTAATCTTTGCATAATAATTCCAAAAATCTGAGTCAAACGTTTGAGTGTCTTCTCTTAGTATCTTATAGATTGGTGAGATACTTAATTTTTGATTATATGTCTTTTCAAGACAACTAATAAAAAGCTGAATTAAAGTAGGTATAGATTCAGTCTCTAGGTTGATTGATACTCTCATTCTGTTTTCTATAAACTGCCGTAATGAGTGTATAAACAATCAACTGTCTTGACTATTATCAAAACTACATAAAAGAGAGTTTAGTGGTTTAATGCTCTTATTTTCAATAAACTGATGCCAGAATATTACATTATTGTCCTTTAATGTTTGCATTGCATTGATGTTGAAAGAATCTAGGCAATCTGGGGAGTATGCTATAGGGAATATAAGGAATAGAAATTGCTTAATGTTGTAATTACAATAAATTATATTTTTAAATTTATTAAATATTTGATTAATGCCATAAGAAAAATTATCAAACTTCTTATTAAATGAAGAAAATTCACATAAAAGTCATGAACTCTACGTATTCTATATTGTTCCTTAAATTGATTTTCTATAATTCTGACATCAGTTATACGAATCTCATGTATTGTTTTCCAGCCAGATATATAGGTAGGTGTGATCCAATGTAATATTACATAAATTATAACTGATTTGGAGTAAATTTCTAAGCTAGGAAATGCTATCCCATTACTGTTTCAAACTCTAATGTGCCATTTATATGCAATCCTAGGTTTTAAGGGGGACCAAAAAAATGTAAGTAGCATGGAACTCATTTTGTAAATAAGTTTTTGGGAGAGGGTAGTATCAATGACTGTATATAAAACAATTTTTTAGGTAAAATTATCATTTTAATTAAAGAGAGCCTATCCTCCATTGTGAAAAACATTTTATTCCATCTTTTGATTAGTTCAGTAATAGTAGTTATTAAATTATTGTAGTTTAGTTTAACAGACTCTTTCCATGTACTCTTTATACTGACACCCAAATATTCTAATACATCATTCTCCCAATTAAACAGGCTATTCTCTCTTAGGTTTTTGTTGATGTTTTTGTTAATTAGTAATGTTTGGATTTATTATGATTAAATTTAAGCCCTGAAATTCTTTCAAACTTGCTTAAGGTATTTATAACATCATGTAAATAACCATCAATATCACTCAAAGTTAACAACATATCATCAGCAAATAACTGTATTTTAGGACAATTGTCCTTATTAATTTGAAAGCCTTTTATATTTTGCTTGTTTCTGATATATGTAGCAAAAGGTTCCAGTGAAAGAGCAAACAATTGAATCAAAAATAGCACAACCAAATCCAAACGAAAACCACGACTCGACCAATAAGTGTACAACTCCACTTTGACTGTAGCGGAACGTATTTATTACGATAAAATTAAAACCAAAACATTAAAATATTGAAATACAAACTGGATGTTAAGCGCTTTCACTCATAACATAGAGCTTCATCAGAACATCCTTTCACTAACAAATACATTGTTTAAATACAAAAGTTGGCACCAGAAAACTACCATAGACTGTTGTGCCTTCCTTAAAGAAATACTACTACATAACACTGCTGGGTTTGTCTTGTTCCTTTGAATTAATATTGCTGGACTCCTTAATAAAAACATTCTAATAAAAAACATTTGTATGAGAATGTGTAAATAAATATATATAATATTGTATAACTGTGCCAAGGACAAATATGCATCAGATAAAATGTATCAATATAGGTGTTAATATCAGACAATCATGTGCAAACACTTTAATGTGTTGAAGAACCTTGTTGAACAACTGAATAAAAATTAAGAGTTAAAAATTCAGAGTTAAAAATTCATGAGAGGGTTCCTACTGAATTGTTAAGGACTGTGCATGAAATAGAAATATATATTTGGTACTGCAATAAATAAATAAATAAATAAACATGTGACAACTATTGATATGTGTTTGTATTATGTTGGAATACATATAAATATAAATGTAAATATAAATCTAACAAACATTTAAAAAATCAATAAATAAATAGTTAAAATGTACATATAAAAGTTATAGTATGCTCTAAATATAATTACGATAAATTAGCTTTAAGTATAAAATACTTTTATATTATCTAAAATCCACTTCAAGAATGGGTTTGCATGAAATGAATTCATTTAAACCTGGCGAGTTTGCAGCATTGAGATAAAGTTGCCACCAAACTTCCTTGAAACTTAATAGTTTTTTTAGGTCCCCTCCTTTGGGATTATTGTAAATAATATCCAAAATGCCAAATATGAACTGGTGTTCAGCCCCCATTTTTTCCACATGTCTTGATAGTGCATTGGTGCTATCTTTTCTGGATATACTATAAGTATGATCGTATATTCTCTTTTTGAAATGCCTTTCTGTTTTTCCAACATAATAACTAAGGCATGCTCCACATTTGGCGATATAAATCCCCATTCTGGTGTTGCAATTCCCCTTTTTCAGCTTAATAACTGTTTGATAATTGTTGAAAATGTTTAATTTGTGTGTTTCTAAAATATATCTGCACTGATTGCATGTACCACACTTCCTGGTACCATCAAAATTATGTTTTTTATTTTTTTGGTTACTATTTGACTGATATTCAAGTAATTTCTTAATGTTGTCTCCCATTTTGTATACCACACCTGTTTTTTTGCCTACTATTTTCTCCAAGTTGGGTTCAGAATCCAATAAAAACCAAAACTTATTTATAATTTCCACAATTTTGTCAGACTTTGGACAATATGGCAGGATGAAAGATCTTTGATGTGTTGTTCTTTCACCATCACTACTATTTTTCTTGGAAATTAATTGTTTATTGGTGATTACTCCTGTTCCTAATAGGGGTTTATATTTCAAACCCCATTCGTTTGTCACATAAGTCCCTATATTATGCAACATTGAAGGAGGGTGACCTCTATCCTTGAAAAATTTTGTAATAAAATTAATCTCCTCCTGCATTGTCGAGTGATCCGATGTCATGCGAGCAGCACGGATACATTGTCCTTTGAATATGTTCTGTTTTAGTTTAGTGGGATGAAAACTATCATATGCCAAATAATCATTGGAGAATGTCTTTTTTCTGTGTATCCTGGATCTTAACGTATCATTGTGTGCATAAATATAAGTATCCAAGTAGGCTATTCCCACATTACTCCTGTTGTGTGTAAATTTCAAAAAATTGCTGCTGTTATTCAAAAATTCAATAAAAATATCCAATTCATCATTGGTACCACTCCATAATATATATATATCATCCAAAAATCTCAAGTAATGGAGAATATTGCAAAAATATTTTCTGGGAAAGAGATGGGTTTCTTCCCAGTCCACCATGACTAAATTGGCAAAGATGGGAGCACATGCTGTTCCCATCGCTACACCTCGTATTTGTTTAAAATATTCCCCTTTGAAGTACATAAAGTTGTTATCCAAAACCATAGTCATAAGTTCCATAATTAGACAAATCTCATCCCATGTCATACTCATATGCTTGTTGATGCTATTACAAAACGCTTCCAATCCTTCATTCTTGGGAATACTGGAAAATAAGTCAATAACATCAATTGTGACAAAATAGTATTCCTTTTTCCAATTGTTGACAGGGTATTTACTTAAAAATTCCCAAGAATCTTTCACCATATAGGGAATGTTATCATATACTGGCTTGAGTTTGGCATCTATATATTTCCCTATAAAATATGTTTTTGAACCTTTAACAGACACAATAGGCCTGAATGGGGGGTCAGAGATGCTTTTATGTATTTTAGGTATTCCTATAAAACTGGCCAAAGTTGGAAACTTGACCTTTAAATAATCATATACTACATTAGATATTCTTTCATCAATCAAAAATTATTCTAAATATGAATCGATTCTCTGATGGGAAATGTTTACTTCATTAATTGAGATTGATTCATAATTTCCTGAATTGTAAAGTATATCATACATTTTCATAGTGTACTGAATTTTATCATATATAACCACCCCTCCCCCTTTATCAGGTTTCATAACTCTAATCTGAGAATTCATCTTTAAAATCTCTAATGTTTCTCTCTCCTGGTTGGTTAAATTATTGTCAGCCTCTGACATCGTCTTGTCATGATGTATGGTGTATTTTTCCTTAGCTACAATTTTCTCAAAAACATCTACTCTAGGATGATATGGTGGAATAAATGTGCTTTTACTTTTCAATTCGATGTCATTAGCCTGCTCGTCACATCCCTCTCTTTTTGTGAACTCCTTGGGAACAGGTTTATTATTAAAGAATATACTTAAATTGATTTTCCTTGTGAATTTTTTATGTTCACATAAACAATCAACTAATTTGAAACTAGGAGTGGTTACAAATTTCATACCTTTGGCTAGTACTTTGAAGTAACTACTATTGATTTCTAAATTCGTAAAGTTATATATTTTGAAGTTGTCACAAGTATATGTGTTGTTTTCCACTATAATACCCTTGTTTTTATTGTAGTTTTCCTTTTCAACTGGTTTGGGACTTAACAATGTTCCTGGTTTTGTTAAACTCAATTCCAATTCATTTTCCCCTTCCAATTGCCCTTGTAATTCCTCCCATACCTTCCCTGTTGTTTTCTTACTGTGTTCTGATATGGTTGGCCCTGTATATTCTGTTCCACGTGAAAATGGGACCCTTCAGAACCATAGTGTGTCCTGTGATATGCATTATTAGTTTCATGATAATTGTCCCTTCCCTGTGTCCCTTTCTTGTCACATTCCAACCAAATAGATGCTTCACCCTTCTTGTATTGTTGTATGTCTGTAATCAACTTTTTCCTTTTCCTTTCCTTAATGTTAATTATCCACTTCTCTGCTAACATAAATTGTTTTGAATATAACTCCTCCCATTCATTAAACAACAAATCATTTGTAATATTCAAATCCAATGCCTCTGTTTCCTGAATCAACTTACTTAATTTCGCGTCATTGTGTTCAATAAGAATATTCATATATTTGAACCCACATTCATCAAAAAACTTGTTGAATTCAATTCTAGAATTTTCATCAATAATAATACCCATAGGTTTTTTGAAAAATCTTAAACCTTGTGGAACAATCTTCATTTCAATACATTTCTGCAAATATACATTGTCAATTTTGAGTCCATTGATTTGTTTTAATGTTTTCCCTAAAGCGCAGATCATTTCCTTTAAACTACCTAGTTGTTTGTTGGACAAAACATTCTTAGAATTGGTAACATTGTCCGTGTCCATGTTGACACATGTATTCAAGAATTTATTCAAGCACAGTCCCTGGTTATTTGAAATTTCACTACTCCTATCCTTCTTATTATAACCAGTTCCTTTGTTCTGTAGAGAGTTAACCGTCACAGATGAATAGGTTTTGGCTGGAGGCAACCGTTTAGGTTTAGTCCCTGTACGGAAAGCCTCTTCGTCAATGTCATAAACAGAAAAGTCAAAAGTTAAGTCAGGTAAATTGATTTTACTGTAATTGTAAGATTCCAAAATATTTAAATCTTTACCCTTTTCATTACTGTTTCCACGCAGCCCAAAACCTTGTCCATTAGGAATATTAAAACTTTATGTCGGGTCACTCGCTATTCTAGCAGTTAACTGGTTTATCTTTTTCTGAATATCAGGTCATAATCAGCATTCTCCAAGCACTACCTTTGATTTAGTTGATTGGATCCCTCTCTAGCTAATGTTTTATAACCAGCACAAAACTACGCCCACCCATGGTCATTTATGAAAAACTCTGGGAGACATAGAAAGCCCTGAACTGTAAGAAAAAAGGTTTTCATCAAAAATTGAAGAAAACAGCTTTTATTTAAATCCTGCATAAATATTTTCAATTAAACTTATAATGACCTGTATGGTGATGTTTTTTTTTCCTGTACTTTTCTGCTTTTTTCCATGTTTTGGCCAAAAAGTTATTATTTTGCATTTCTTTAGTTTGTTCTGGAACCTTAGTCTTGTAGCTTCATTTGCAGTTGTGGGAAAATTATTGCAAATCTTACTATCCTTTATACATTTTACTGCACTTCTATCTCCATAAGTTGAATTACTGGTAAATGCTAGCTGTTTGTATTTTGAACTCTGACTGGGTCCTTCATTTTGTAGTTTCATTTGCCGTTGCAGCAGAACTGTGAACTACTGTAAGATTTGAGTCTCGTTTGGTCATTTATTGCTGCATTTTTTTCCATAAATGGTGTTACTGGTAAATATCTGCATAGTGTGGTGCCTTATACTGTAGTGTGGTTGTGGTAGTGGCAGTATTGTAAATTCTGCTGCAGGATTTGTGGTTCAGTGCTTTTACAACTGTTTACATTACAATATTGCGCCTTATCATTTACCTGCTTAAAGTTGCATTCCAGTTCCTTTCTGTTTACTTTGCTGCTTTTCCCTTGTTCTTTATATCTGCCCCAGTGCCCACTGACACATCAAGTATTGCTTTGTAATGATTAGTTGCAGTTCTTCCCTGCCCCCAACTGTAAAAGCTAATGTTTTTGGTATTCTAACCTACCTGGGGTTATCAACCTGTAACTCAAGAGTCATAGGAGTAAGAAAACTGACTTGCTACAGTTTCTGATATCACAGAGCTCGAATATTGGCTTTATTTGATTGAATCCCTCTCTAGTTAGTCTGCTTCATGCAGCCTGAAATTCTCCTGACTCTCCCACCCTTTTACTGTTGTATTTTTAAAAGCCTATGTCTCCGGCCTCAGGTCTATATTATAAAGTCGAACAACCAAAATGTCCACTTGCATTTGATCAAAACCTAAATGCCGAAGCTGCACTTTACTGAACAGCCAAATCATCCATTTCTTTCCCTTGGCAAGAAATCGGTTGGCCGTTCTGTTATATCTGCCCTTTTCCTGACTGTAGTGCGATCTCAGAGTTAGTATATTTAGTTAGGGGGTGTGGGGGGAACAGCCCCCCAGTTAATTGTGTTTATTTTAATGGGGTGTCGATTGCTGGCCTACCAATTTGTTTCCGTTGGAAAGAAATCGATGATTTAGAGTTTCAATGAAGTGCAGCTTCAAGATTTAGGTGTTGATCAAAGGTAAGTCGACATTTTGGTTATTCAACTTTGTAATATAGACCCCCAGCTTCCAGCTATTATGGCAATCTGACTTCTAAAGTCTCTACCTCCCTTCTTTTATTGCTACTTCTACTTCTGTAAGCTATTTAAGTATTTTTCCAACCTATTGATTTTCATAGATCCATACTACTGAGTGCCCTTAAATAATTTTAAAGGTCTGTAATATTTCATTATTTTTGTTGATTGCTGAGATCTGAACTTTTGTCAAATCTTCCATGCAGTCTTCTTTCAGCTTTTTCCAGTTAGGGGTCACCACAGTGGATCACCTGTCTGCTCAGGATTGGCAGTGGAGTTTTCCAGTGTTGAGTTGCCAGCCCGGCGCCCAACCTTCCACAGAAGGCACACACGCCTAGGGCCAATTTAGAGTGTTCAATCCACCTACAGCATGTCTTTGGGAGGAAACCGGAGCATCCAGAGGAAACCCACGCGACCACAGGGAGAACATGCAGACTCCACATAGAAGGCACCCCAGCCGAGGATCAAACCAGAGAACCTTTTGTTGTGAAGCAACAATGCTAACCGCTGCACCACCGCAGCCACCCATGCAGTGTTACTGTGTAATTTTCTACTTTATATTTGTTTCTGGTACTTAATTTTTGCATTCCTGAACTTTTGGCCCAGCAAGACTATCATTTTACTTGATTTCATGAAGACAAATGTCTATGCACAGGTTGAAGCAGTGCCCTAAGGGCTTAGGAATAGATGCTCCAATTACTACTCTTCACTCCTGTAACAACTTAATGACTATCCAAACAGATACCATGGGCATGAACTTTTCTGCTATCTCCATGACCAGCTTGGTAGATATAAGTGTCCTGAGGCAATGTAGCAATTGCCTTATATTTACTGACAATCAGCTTATTCTCAGACAGACTGTCAGAAATGCACACACTGCACAGACTGGATCAGCCACACAGACCCACCTATGAGGAGGCACTTAAAAGTAATCTTCCTAAACCCCAAATACCTCCTAGACGTGTGACTAACAACAGATATCCTTATCAACCCCAGCAGCACTCCACCAGAACAACACCCATTACAACACATACAGCCACAATGCATGCAGCCACAATTTCAAAGCCCATAAAGAAAACCACCACACAATCCAATGATTTAATCATAAAAGTCTCAATTGTGAGACACATAAATTTCCTACTAACCAAGCTGAATAAGGAGAAAGTAACACTCATTTATCAATCAGGGGCCAGGATCTGCAATATCACTCATGCTTTCAGGTCATTGGACCACAGATACCAGAATGACTCTGCTATGTGGACGTAAATGATCAGAGATGCTCCTTCCCAGACTTCATGAAGAGAGACATTATGGAGCTCTTAGACTATATATTCCAGGCTGGTATGAACCGAGTACTGAGCAGCATTCTACCTTCACCAAGATGATGCAACAACATCAATTTTAATGATGGGCTTAGATTCTGGTACTATTCCAAGGGGATACAATATTTGTCATCAAGAAAGGATGTAATTGACAGACCACGTTGCCTTCCCAAGGATTGTCTACACCTGTCCCCTCCGGGCTTTTGAATATTGGCTAAACCATTGTCCTCCCCCATGGTGTCATTTTTAGGCAATGCCAGAATGAGAAACCTTTTGCCATTGAAAAATCAACCCAAGGGAATCTAAAGGTGTTACTGCTCAATACAAGAGTCTAAACAAGAAATTCAACTCCCTTCAAGCTCTTCTTACCCTGGAGAATGTAGGCACCTCCTCAGTTACCAAGACATGGATTGAAGGCAGAGAGAGCATCCCAGCAGTGCAAGACTACAATGCATGCCGCACATTTAGGCCAGCTCCTTCATAGACAAGGACTAAAGGTGGAGGTGTCTCAATCTACATCAATAACAAGGTCACTTCAAGGCTAGTCAAACAGGAAGACAAGCTTGATCTTCTCCTCTTCCAAATTACCATAAGTAAGGTCCCATACCATATCTTTGTTAGCTACTTTATGACACAGGAAAACCATAACTCATACTTAAACTTACTGAAGAAACTCACCTTTCAACTCAATACCATATCCAAGGGTAACTTTGTCTACCCCTATATAAACTGGGAATCATGCATGACTCCAAACCTGCAGGCCCAGAGATTCCTGGCTTTTGTAAATAATAACACGTTAGACCAGACAGTCCATACACCTACTAGGGGAGCAAACAAACTGGACCTGGTCTTCAATAACATTGGAGAATGCAGATCCCCCTCATGTAATATCCTCTCTGTTAAAATCAGATCATAAGGCTGACTCCTTTGAAATAAAAATAAAACCAGTGACTCCAGCTAACACTGTAGTATTTAAAAAAATATTCTATGACAAATTTCCTATTATTAAGTGACAACATGACAAAATTTCAACCCCCCCCCCCAAAATGTGAGAACACAGTTGCCTATGCAGAATTATTCCCAGATAGGCAATGTAATCATGTTAATGAATGCATAGAAACAGCTGTGCCTATGAGAAATAATCTCAGAATAAACTCAAAAAACAGTTCATGTTGAAGACTAAATGCATGCATACTTGTATGCATATACCATCATAGTAACTGAATGAGCTGTGCTTGTCAGTTTCATGCACATGTTGTTTCCTTATTCACCTGATGCAATGTACTCAGCCTGCACCAGAAGTCAGCATCACTGAAGGCTGATAAGCATCCCTTTCCCCAGCATGGCTGAACCGATGTTGTTTGCTTACTCCCGCTCCCACAGACTGTGTCATCTAGCACCACGATCATTAATCACTGTTGAGATATCAGTATTGCAGTAAGGATTTTAGCATCCTGTATCACAGAATTGGCTTACATTGTAATAAACTACCCCCGGGATTCATGAAGCTTGCGCCAGGCGCAGGCATAGCCTAGGTGGTATAATGCCAAATATGGCCGTCGAGCGATTCAGGTACGATCCAATTCCACGTGCACTACCGGCATATGCCAGAACTGCGCAGCCCTTGGCTTAGGTATGCTAATCACCCCATGCGCAGTGTTACACCATGCAAATGAAGGCATATAGTGATTCATGAAGTGGTGCAGGCGTAGCGTAAGCCCACGGAAATGTAAACCAAAAAACACGGTTTACATTTTCCCAAACAGAACATCAGAGCTATGGAAGCGGGCCAGACCCATGTATCACAAAGTTAACATATGCCAATGGCGAAATACACAGCCAATGGCATAAGAAAAGATGCACAACACCTAAAAAACAACATTTAATGTCATGTCCACAGTAACGCACAGCACAACCACAGGGCATGTGTGCGGAAACTGTAACATAAAGAAATAATATAAAAATGTCATAAAATCGCAACGTAATAGAAATCAGGTTTACAGCATAATACACGATGGTAGGCATGGAACACCACAACCAAGGTGCAAGGGTTGCTAAGGGCCTGCGATAGTGTCCGGCGCGGTAACTATGAATTAGTAGTCAATGCCATGCAAATGAGGTAGATAATACTGAATCACAAATGTCCCGCCGGTTGAAGTTGTACCACACGGCACAGCGGTATAACACCGAGGAGTGGCTCAGAGGAGATACATGACATCAGCAGAGGGGTGTGCCACCGTAGTAGTAAGCACATTGGAGCAATGCAAATCTGGCCTGTCCATTGCTAAGCAAAGCTGCAGGACAGGGGAGGGGAAGAAGGTATAGAATTGTTTAGCTGAGAGCACACATGGTGCCCAAAAGCACATGTGTACGAGGATGAAAACCTGCCCGAAACCCAGTAATCGAACGCACGCGCCGTGAACAATAGCACAAACAGGAAGGTCAGGGGAAGAAAAGAAGGAAATGCTGAAGTAGGGTGATTGGAGTACTAATGAGCAATCAACACCAATCAACTCACGATGGCCAATCGACGGCAGCTGACAAGTCTGCTTGCAGAAACCTGCAAAACAGGATAGGGGAGGCATTGGAATGCAAAGAAAAGAGGGGAGGTGTTGGATTGCAAAGATAGGAGACCTGACACAGCAGAGCAAAGCAAACTGACAGCAGACCGGCAGTAGCACACATAACGCAAGATACGCCAGGTCCAGGAAAGTACAAATGAAAGTAGGCTGCTGGATGCATGCCAGAAAATGGTAGGTGCAACATGCAGAAATGTAAAGGGAAGGTCAAGAGGTAATCCACGGCAGCCAAATGTAATTCATCACCAAAGGCACCACAATAGTAGTTCCGGTAGTAAAACACATAAGATACCCTCTAGCTACGATCGTACATACACACCCTATGACATCATCGGTGTTCACAGCACAATAGTATAAAGTGTGAAAGCACCCTACACACACCTGTGTATTCCCAAACACTGCACCATAGGTGTAAACACACAGGGAACTTTTAAAATGTACATGTTGGGAGCTGCCATAGCTGTGATTCATCAGCATGTGTTAGAGACTGATGGTGTTGTGGAGGATGATGCTGACAACCACCGCAGGCCTCGGAGGAGAAGAAGAGTGTTCAGACCAAGGGTAACCAACCAGGGGCTACATGACCTGGAGATAGTAGAGTGTTACAGGGTGGACAGGGACATCTTACAGCAAATAGTGGAGCTGTGCCGGCCACGCCTGAGAACCAGAAACAACAGAGGGGAACCCATCCCAGTGGACACGAAGGTATGTGTAAGCCTGTGAATACTGGCCACAGGTACCTTTCAAAGGCCAACTGGAGATATAATGGGGATCTCACAGGCATCAGCATCCAGGGTACTACACCAGTTCCTGGATGCCATGTTACCACATGCCAATGAGCAGATATACTTCCCCCGAACTCAGGAGGAGTTGGCCAGCAATATGCGCCACTTCCACCGTGTGGCACACTACCCAGAGGTACTGGGTGCGATAGACTGCACGCACATACAAATCAAGTCACCACCCGGTGAGCATGGTAGGCGCTACATAAACTTCAAGGGATTCCACTCCATCAACTGCCAGGTCGTGTGCAATTCCCAGGGCATTATCATGGATGTGTGTGCTGGCAGCCCTGGAAGCTACCATGACTCCCATATCTGGCATGCCTCACAGCTGTATCAGGTATTTGTCAGGGGGGACATCCCACATGGCCATCTTGTGGGGGATGCTGGCTATGCACTGGAGCCGTGGATGATGACTCCCATCAGAAATGCACACACACCCATGCAAGAACGCCATAATGAGGCACACGCACAAACCAAAATCATCATAGAGCATGTGTTCGGGATGCTGAAATCACGGTTCTGGTGCTTGGATACATCTGGTGGAGCCTTGCAGTACTCTCCAGGCACGTGTGCCCACATCGTCATAGTATGTGCCATGCTACATAATATGATCCTGCGGAAGCAGCTGCAGCAGGGACAAAATGGTGAAGGCCCTCATAGCCCACCACAATTGCCAAGGCCATTACAGGCACAGAGGGATTCAGACCATGAACACACTGTGCCAGCCCCAGTAGGCAGATGGAGGCGTGCCCAATATGCCTACGCCTTGGCAAAGAGGGAACGTATAGCACATACTCTGACAGTGTAGGCCCCTACGGACTGACACCTCTCCACCTGCACACACAGTAAAATGGATGGCACACAAACATGACCACCTGTAAATTGTAATGTATAGGTGGCCCAATGTGTGACTCCTACATAGTCAGCCCTCAAACATTGTACACACAACAGCTAGTGGAACACGGAATGTCAACACCTGAACAGTACATGAGCCTATCAGCAATTTGTGGTGCTGTGTGCCTGTCACGTTCCCCGCCAGATATATATTAATATATATATATATATATATATATATATATATATATATATATATATATATATATATATATGTACACATATATGCATATATATAATACAGATAGAAAGGGCAATAGAGTGATATATGTTGATATATATGGATTCAGCGATATCTGCAAATATATATAGATAGGTCAACGACATTTTCATAACAACTTGGAGGTACAAATAAATAGGATACCGCCAACTATGGAATGTGTAACATACCGACATGTGTAACCACGAGGCTGAAAGACCGATAGAACACAGTACCGGAACAGTACAGCCGCGAGTAATAGTATGATGATATGAATGGACATTTAGTCACTGCTGCCGGTGTTGCGGTCCACGTAGGTACTGTGTTCAACTGTGTTTGTGAGTGCCGTAGTCTGTGTATGTGTGCATTGAGGGTGCTGTGTGCATCTCCGTGTGACTGTAATGTGTGTGTGTCTGCAACATGTGTCTGTTAGTGCCAAGTCAGAGGTAGATCAGTATGGTAGGTGTGGGTATAGCTAGCCGTAGGCATACGGTTACCACCTGTCCCACAGTAGGAGGGACAACCCCACCCTGGGCAGGTGTGTCCTGACATAAAACAGTACAAAGGGCAAATGTCTGAGATTTTAGGACATTAATATGTCCCATATATAATGTAATAGTTGTATTTAATAGTTATGCCTGTATGTAAGAAACGCAAATGTTACATGCAATATGATAAGTAGCCAAAGTCCCACAACAATAGGTATGTATTGAGGATAAAAGTATGCGCTAACCTGTGTACTGACCATGGCTACGTGTTGGCCTGTAAACACCGCTGTGTGTCCCGCAAGTGTCCAGCAATGACCATATGAAAAGGTGGCAACCCATGGCAAACAGGTTCTTTTACCAACACAACCGCAATGACTGCAAATATCTGGGACAGAAATACAAGGGATAGCTGTCACTTACACATATCCATTGATATATCGCTGCAATTCCGGAGGTATATAAGTATCAACCTCACCTGCAGATGATATAGAAACCAATTAATAATGGCCCAATGTACAATCCCATAACATAAGTCTACTAACAGTTAGCTCTCTAATTAGGGACGGAGCCCACACACATATATATGGAATATGTAGAAATGCAAGCCCCACAAACCTGTATATGCTACTTACACCCACCGACATCCCCCACACTAGAAACTAAAGCAATACAGACTGTAATAGCAGCACAAACATCCAGTCAGCCAATTACATCTGCAGAACCCTCAACATACCGTGTGAGAGACACAATTAAAGGCATCATGCAAAATTGCAGGCGTTGTATAATGGAACAAACAGTCATGTTACAGGTTTTGTTTGCAATAGTCCGTTATCAGACGTTGGGATGACAGGTACACCCACATGTTGAACCACATACTCTAGCTGTCACACACAATCCACGGGGGACATGAATCCAAAGTATACTTGTCTCCATGCATAGCAGTTGCAATTACACATAACAAAACACAATACAGGCCGTCTCCCCGAAGGTAGGGCAAATAGGCAATGCCCAAGTGGAGAATTCAATTATACCCCACTGTTGCCATGTAATTGGTGAATGGAGTAGCTGCACAGCTGATATGCAAGTAATTAGTCACTCAGGAACACCAATTGGTGGGATGAAACCCCATGTTACAGGTATCGACGTATATAAGGATGACTTGCCAGACATTCAAACCGTATGCTCATACCGAATACCAGTTGAAACACTGTGAGAGAGATAGAGACGAAACTCCATAATGATAACAAGGTATGTAGAACACCCGATATGTAAGGTTATGTATAGCATGATCTGTATTAATTAGTTTTACTGCATGTATAGCCTGGTTTGCATTAATTAAACGTGTCCACAATGCATAAAGTGGGAAAAGGTATTTATGTAGTGATGTCTTGCTGAGCATACTAACGCTTGTAGAAACTGTGCGTCCAGCAGTGGGCCACAAGGTACACATCACAGGCACCACAAGGGATGCTACATGAGGGCTTTAAACAGAACAATTTCATACAACCCGCCGTCCGTGGTAGGGTATGTCCAACAAGTACGTGCCATAGCAGGGGATAGTATATGTTGATATACTGTCACAGCACGCATGTGTATGGGCATATAACGTCAATGACATATCTAAGGTGGTCCCGCTGTGCAAGTATGCTTTGCATTATGGGATACTATGTGAAATATGTGTAATGTATAGTATTGTAGGTAGATATGACAGATATTCTACACAGCATAACAGGCATATCATGCATACCAAAGGTATCGTCTATTGGCATGTACAATAACAGGATACATATGGCTTGTAGGCATGGGACATTGTAATAGCATGATAGCTAATCTAAATGGAAGGGCTACCAAGTAACCATGCACAAAGGACATGTAATAGCTTCACAGGTGCATAGTGGGGTACTATGCAGTCTGGCAAGTCCATGTGTAAGCACAACTACAGTGTTCACACCAGTGACACCTCTCTAGGGTAGTGTCCTGTTGACAGCAGAGCCATGTGTCACCTGCACCTCTGCACAGTACAGCCACTGCAGTGTTCCCAGGCCTACATGTGTCTCCCAACCACCAAGGGAGGTATCACATGAACAGTGCTACTGAGTGTCCCTGCGTGATGTACATAGGACTCATGTTCCAAAGCATGGTGAGTGTCCGGTTTGGGAATGTAACCCTCAAGCACATCCCACTCATTGTGGCGTGTGTGCACATATCCGTGAGCATGTTGCTCACAGTGGCTTTTGCTTATGTCGCGTATGAGGAGTATATCCATTAATAATGTTGTGGACATGGGCCCTGTCTGATCAGCAGAGGTCACCCCTGAGTATGTAGTATGCAAATGTGTACAGATGTGGTGTCCCTAGTGCAGCCACATACTTAAACTGTCGGAGCTCAGTAAACGTCATGGCATGTTAATGTTGTGGTATGTAAAGCTGTAGCTGTTGTGTAAGGTACACCCTAAATGGGGTGGTGTACCCTTGAACGTGTGCAGAAGTCTTGAGTTCAGAGGTACAATGGGTGCCTATGTACCAGCTACACACCCAGTACAGATAAGTGTGGCCACGTAGAAGGATATTCACACCACAGTGGCAATACGGTAACCACAGGAGCGGGTGCGACATATGTGTGTACTGCAAACATGTACAATGTGATATGTATGTAGGGGACTACCACCCATGTGATAGTCAGTGGGTGAATGGTGTAATGCAAAGGTGATGTTCATGCACCTTGTGTCATGCAGCTTGACGCCATGATAGTCATATCAGGTATCTGTCACAGTGACACCCATATGGATGGAGTCAGTATCAGCTGGTGGAGCAATCATGGCACTTTGTATGCAGGGGTTTGTAAAGCTAGGCAGGAAAGTCCCTGTGCTAGCCTGTACCGCAGGGAAGCATATACTGAACATGAGGGGCCCTATGACTGAGGACTGTGGTATGCCAAATGTAACTGACATGCAGTAGGTACTATGGTATGCTGGCCTCACTGTGTGTGTCCTGTCCATGAGCCACATTGCATAACATCCTGAGACATAGGGTACGATGTGCAGGTGGATGTGTATGTTGTCAATACCAGAATGGAGAATGGTGCTGAAAGGCAATGAGAGGACAATGTAGGATGTGTGGACTCCCATACCATCAGCAACTGCCCTGGTAACTGTATGAACGGAGTCCATCAGGTGTAGGGGCCATGCTCTGGCCCTAACAAGCCCAACCCAGGTGGCATCAAAGGATGGGAGCCCAACAATGCCTCTGTGAATGACGTCTTTGATGATGTGCCCCATAGCCATGCAGAACAGTCCAGTCAGGTGTGTAGGACTATAGTCCCACTCGTGCATTGTGGTGCCACCTGTGTGTAGTGTGATAAATGCTGCTGTGTGCCATTCAGGGGCTACAATGTCTGAAACAAGGCTATTACTGAATATGGTGGCCTAGTGGGGAGACATGTCATTCAGAGGTTTGCGGACATCACAGCCTGGGATGTTGGAAGGTGACATGGGGCCAGTGTCCCAGGACATATAGAGTGCAGGTTAGTACTGTGTAGGTGTGACCACAGGGACACCACAATCTTCCTGTATGGATTGTGGCCCTATAGCGAGTGAGAGGGTGTAATGTTAGCATTGAATCCATCCTCCAGCATGTTGCCAACATCACCTGGGTCTGTAATGTTCCTGAGTGACTGTTGTATGTGACAGCAGATGTGGGTGTTGCCATCGACTACTGACATACCACCATAATGCCTGGTGGTACACCCCGGAATGTGTCGCAGTAATGTTTACGTAGCTAGTCTTGGAGTATGTGATGAGGGATCCTGTGGCCCTACCAAGGCTGACCGGTGAGCTACCCCACCCATGGGAATGTACACCACTGTTCAACAGCCTACACATGTTGTTGTACATCATATGTCCATGGAACATGACCACCAGAGTGGCATCTGTTATCTGGTGTGTACCATCATGGCTCTGTGTGGAATAGCATGATCCATGCAGTTGTGTACATGCTAATGAAGTGCACTGGGGTATGTTTCAGCATTTGTATGTGCATCGTCCATCTGCACGGGTGTCATGACGTTAACAACCGCTGTCAGAAGACGTCTGTAGTAGGTGTTGTAGTACTCATGTACTGTGTATGCTGTGATGGGTGTGGTGCCGGGATGTGGCTAACAAGGTTGATTAGCATATGTTCGGAATCCACCAATGAGGGGATAACCCCAGGTGTGTAACACCAGTCACGTGGTGTAGTGTTCATGTCAAGGTTAATTTTGGTCTTGGAGGTGGTGTGTATGTGTTGATCCAGCAGAGTGGAGGTTATGACTCATGGATGTGTCGGTACATGAGTGGCTATCCCAGTTAAGTGCGGGGTAGTGTCAGTCACACATCAGTAGTAGCTGTCTGAGCCCCACTGTCCAATGTACCAACAAATGAGGTATGTTAACCGTGGGGTATGATGTTGAATCTGTAGCTTGTTACAATGTGTATAGCAGTCCCAGACACAATTAGTTGCACGTGGAGCACCTCTGATGCATTGTGCTAAGTAACTAGCCAGGATGTGTGCACAACATAGTGGGATATGGGAACCCCTCAGCTGTGGGTGTGCCGGTCCAGGTATGTGCCTGAAAGGTATGGTCTGTCTATAACCTGTCATTGCAGGTGTGCTCTGCAGAGCCCAGGGGCAGGTCCCAGTCACTCCAGAGATATTGGAGTGGTGCATTATAAGGTGTGCCTTGCCTGCGTGCGTCACAGAGGAAGATGCAAGCATCGTTTCACATGACCCCATGTCGTGCTTGCCATTTCCCGTTCTGCCGGTGACTGTTATTGGAAACTGTGCAAGACAGGCAGTATAGAAGCAGCAAGAGCCTTACATGTGAGCTGTACTCCCAGGGCTGACAGGTGCAAGTCATCTGTGCCACAGCATTGTGTTTGACCAGTTCAGTCAAAGCGTACAGATACCAGATGCCTGTGGAATGACAATAGGAGCATAGGCAACTGTTGAAGTGACACAGTCGGTCATTGTACAGTGGTATCATGTCCGGACGAATGCATAATGCTCCCCAGGGCTAGGCCCACAACCTCAGGGCTATAAGACTGGTGAGCTATTGCATGTCCCTGCACACGTAGTCTGTGAAGTGGCATCTCAGGGCAGTCACACTAACATGGAGAATGACAGTCACATCGTACCTGGTGAGGTGTGGCATGGGTGCATAGGTTACGTTACAGAACCAGTTACCCGACAGCAAGATGTAAGCGACTATCACCTTGTGTAGCCTGCTGTGTGGAACTGCAGTGTGACTCCCTACAGAGTCACCTATGACTGGTGTGTTGTGAATGTTATAACTCCCTATTGGCTGTACGTGATGGGCACACATGAGTCTGTGGGCTATAAGTTGGTGATGTTGTTTTCCATGATGGGGGCTACCTCTGGTGCCTACACAGAGTATGGAGACGTACTGCACAAGTTGTCCTCGTAGGTGTGGCCTGTGGTGGAGATCATGTGAGACTATGTGATGGGTGGGGTGTGTTGCGAATGTTACACATCTCCACATGACTGTCAGGTGCAGTCAGGGTTGATGACAGCATTACCCCCAGCCATAGCTGTCAACCTCCTATCCCCAAAATGAGGAACATTAGCCCTCATAATGTGTGACAAATGGGCAAAACGTGGAACACTTACTACTGGCTTACTAACAGCTTCAACTAGGAAGGGCATATGATGGCTAAAATAGGCTGGTTTTACGTATAAAAAAGATATTCTAATGAAATAATATGATTCCCATCTATTTAGCCATGGCTAGCAGTTAAACAATTTCCAACAATGAATGTGTGACAGACCCTTTCAATGTGGAACCTTGAGGAACATGCACTTTTTAAGACCCCAAATGAGGTACGTTCCTCGTAATGAGGTACACTTGAGAGCTATCCCCCCCAGCACGGCTGCAGAAGTGCATCCCCCACAGGCTGTAGTGTCGCATGTTGGGAGGTGAGCATTGAATGTGTACATGAAACAATTGCTCTATTGCCACATGTACAACATATCCATCATATAGACAGGCAGTAGCACTGGTACGTGACAGTTGGACATGCCTGTATATACAACCATGTCCCACAGGATATGTGCGTTACGTGTGTACAACAGCTGTTGTACCATAGACAAGGTGGGAAGTGTAGGACAGCCAGTGTACCTGTGGGAAATGGTGTGGAATGGGTGCTATATTAATCAGTAGCTCATGACATGCTCACAAGTTCTGAACAAGTGCATAGCATGACCATACAATACAGATAGGGTGTTGGATAATATCAACCCACAAGTGGTGATGACAGTCATTATGGGTGGCACCGCACTATAACCCTGCTGAGTATGGTGTGCATGTCCATGAACCATTATCACTGTAGATGTTAGCAGTACAGATGTACAAGACAGCACGGATGTTTGATTACAAATACCTTTGTATGTCACAGGAGTGTTCCACCAGTGGCCTGTTGACAGACTCACAACTACAAAAGGTGCAAGAGTGACATGTGCATATCACACCAGTGCCAGCTACAGCAGAACAGGGTTAATGTGTTGTACTCCACCCTCATTGTAGCCCATACCACACAGACAAATGTTAGGCATCTGTGTATGTAAGGCTGTGAATGGCCATGACCTATGAGTATAGCTGTGTCAGTGTTGTGAACAACATACAGAATGGGCTGTGTGGGTGAGGTGTGTGACATATGTGCACAGTCTGATGGATGATACCAGCATTGTCACCACTAGGTGAACATCCCTGTACCCATTAACTACTACCTAGGCTGTGGTCAACATTATGGACACTGTGTAAGGGATGGTGCTGTGCAGTGCACCCCCCGACTTGGTGACGTCTCCATAGGTTCATAGGTTCATAGGTTCATACTAGGCTATCTGCCCTAGGGCATTTATAAGCCTAGCCAGAGTGTGTATGGCTTTCGCCACCCATTTTAAATTAATTTTGCTATGCTCTTTTTCGAGGTTAGTATACTGTGCTTCTGTCTAACAGTGACACAGAAGTGATACCCGGGGTAAACCTACAATCTCCCATCCACTCATCAAGATTCCTCTTGAAGAGAGTCAATGAGGGACTCTGCCTAACCTGGACTGGGATTTTATTCCAGAGTGAAGGGGGCCTCTGGGTTATGAATCTGTCCCTCCAGCATGTCCTATTTATTTCAGTGCTGAGGTTTAAGTCCGAGCGAGTAGCTCGATGGGATTTGGATTTTCTGAGGTGCAGCATGTCCATTAATTCCGGGTTGGACATGGCTTTATAAGTCAGGCACAGATTGCCTCTGAGCAGGCGGTATGCCACTGAGTAGAGCTGGAGTTTCTTTAACCGGGCAGCATACGGCATCTGTTTGAGCCCCTTGATCCTCTTGGTGAGGTAATTTTGGGGTCTTTCCAGTTGCTGCAGGTGTCTGGTAAGGTACATCCCAAAAGGGGCATTGTACTCAATTATGGGCCTGATGAGGGATGAGTAAAGAGGCGATAACCTCCCTGATCTAGATGTGAATCCCTTCATGATTAGGTGGGCTATATAAAATGTTTTTCTAACCACTTTGGCCACGTGGTTGTCAAATGAGAAATTGCTATCAACTTGGGTCCCCAGGTCCCTAATTACTTCTTCTGTACTTAATGGATTACCACCTATGTGGTAATTTGTGGGCGCTTTGTTTTTGCCAAAGGGATGACTATACACTTTTGGCATTTAGCTTGAGGCCATGGCTCTGGCACCAGTTGTCTGTTTCTATGAGGCCCTTTTGGAGGATGCTTGTGTCAGCTGGAGAGTCTATTATGGTGCCCAGTTTGCAGTCATCTGCGAACTTGGTCAGCCACAGTCCTTCCATGTTGGCCTGTACCTCCGAGAAATATATACCGAACAAGAGGTCCCAAGACTGAGCCTTGTGGGATGCCACTTGTAACTGGTTTGGAGTCTGACATGGCTCCAGCTATTCTAACCATGTGGGTTCTGTCCTTGAGCCAGTTTGCAACCCATCTAGTGACATAGGGGTTTATATTTAAGCTGGTGAGCTTATCTATAATGCCCGAGTGGGGTATTGTATCGAAGGCTTTTGCGAGGTCCAGGTAGACTGTGTGGACCACCTTCCCCTTGTCAATGGCCTTGGTGACTGTTTCAAAGAAATTGACCAGGTTTAAGAGGCAGGATCTGCCGTTAACAAAGCCGAACTGGGTAGGATCCAGTGTCTGTAGGGTCCCCAATATCTTTATTTATAAGGTCCATGATGATCCTTTCCATAGCTTTGCAGACCAAGCTAGTGAGACTTATGGGGCGATAGTTTCCAGGATCTGTTGAGGCACCACCTTTGTGGAGAGGGACCACTGTTGCTGTACACCACTCTTTGGGTACATATCCTGTAGTAAGGCTGAGATTGAACAGTAGTTTTATGTTTGGGTTTAGTTCTTCTTGGAGTTCATGTAGGATGCAGCCTGGGACACCGTCTGGTCCCATTGATGCTGTGTTTCTTGCTTTGGAGAGGGCAGCTCTTACCTGAGCATCTGAGATGTCAGGGGAGCAGCACTCTGCTGGGATAGATATTAGCCCTTTTGGTGGCGAGGCCCCTTAGGTAGTCATATGAGGTACCCATGTCATGTCAGGGTGCCATCCATGAGCACTGAGATCACTGGACAGGCATATACAGCACTGTGGTGACCAATAATGGATCACATACCACCTTTAAGGGGTAATGGCCATGCGTGGATGGGCAACACCAGCCTTCACAATCCTCACCTCCACTATGCAGCATGCTGTCTACCTTGCAGAAAGACATTTGCTACACCATGATGATGGACATGCTACATGTCCATATCCTGATCTGTAAGGCATATGTCATGGACAGCCACCGTCCTAATACTAGGATCGCCACAGGCTGGACAGATCCTTGTGCCATATATGTGACATACTCCCGCCATACCATGCAACCCTGTCCATCAAAGCTGCACATGTCATCCCAGTCATACATGGTGTGATGGCCGCATGGTAGATGTACTATCAACTGACTGGATCAGTAATGTGGCACTGATGCACATTGTGGTGGCATAATGGCTGTCTGTTACAGCTTGGAAACCTTGCCCGCACATGCTATGGTTGATAACCATCCCTGTGAATGACGTCTGACTAGCCATTGTCCAATGTCTATCACATATGCAACACAGGCGATCCATGGCAGGATGCTGAACAGTTGTACAGTGCTGTGTAGATGTATATGGCAAAACACATGCATGTACAGGTGTCCATGCGTATGTGTGCATTGTCTCTGCTCAAGTCCATTACGGCTGTGTCTGTGTTGATATGTGACATATACACAGCATCAATGTCAACAGCATTACCGTGGACACATCCAGGCATGTGCAGATAGGTAAGAACACAAGTGCAGGCAAATAGACATGCCCACAGCAAGACAGCATTCACATGGAGTATGAACACTGTAATGAAGTGACACACATATATGGTGATGATATCCAATGCATAATGGGTGTGACATGTGTGTGACACAAACAAGTCAGTCATGTCAGTGTCATGATGCTTTGCAATGATAACTGTGCAGATGTAGTAGATGTCATAGAAATGTATGTGCAGCAGTATCTCTGTACATCTCTGAAACTGTGATCTGTCACCATCATTATGTCTTACAGATAATGCCCCATACACGCCTTCCAGCATACAGCCGCCAGGAGGATGATGTCCTCATCCCACAGCTCCATGAGAACTATGACTTGTTGTTCAGTCATGTGCCACAGCATGCCCAGCAGCGGGATGACCTGTGGCAGGATCTACGCAGGAGGGTGAACGATGTGGGTGGCCATAACCGCACCTACCAGCAGGTGCACAGACACTGCACGGACTTGATACGACATACAAAACAGCGTGCCACTGCAATCGCCAAGGAACAAGGTGGAACAGGTGGTGGGCCACCAACCCAGCCCCCACTCACACACACCGAGGAGCTACTGGCCAGTCTGGGGGCACCCAGGGAACAGCATCCACAAACACTAGCTGCCATCATGGAGGTGGGTGTCTCCCAACCAATGAGCCTGGAGTTGCCTGGTAAGTCAGTACTGCACATATGGCTATTATATCCCATTTAGTTGCATGTGTCACTGTACATTATGTAAAGTAACAACATATGCAAGGTATGTGGACACACATGCTGCATACTACAGTATGCTACTCTGTGTATGCACACATGTGCATACTATATGCTATTACACAGGTGAATGTGTTAACATGCACAGTGCACCCTGTGGCTGTCATACAGTCATGGATAATGTTCATACTGCTGTGTCACCCCTATACAGGTACCTCTGGCATGCCGCACAGACATGAGTCCGTTGCAGGTGAGACTGTCATCAGTATCAGGCATGTTACAGTGTAGATCTATTTGCCATGTGGCCAGTTAACACTTGCACACTTGATGTTTGTTCCAGTCACTATATACAGGTCGCATCACCCATCATTCACACAGGCCACCCATGTGCAATATATACAAATGAAATGATACACTGACTTGAAACCACAGTACTTGTCATTGCAACATGTGTGGTCAGCTGTGCATACAACGGTGGAGGTGTTCTACAATGGAGGCATATGTAGTATGCATTGGAACAACATGTGTGGTACGCACACAGTACCACACAGTGAGCTGTGATATGGGCAGCCCACAGGTGTCACCATTGTGTCATATGCCCCTGCATTGGATGCACACATTGTGATGTGCCACCTGACATGTCCCAGACACGTAGTGTTCTGTCTGCAATATTGTCACACTATCATATGACCTATACCCCACATACCAAACATACAACCTGTTGTCTGCATAGCCCTGTGGATTGTGACATATCTGACATCTATGGGTGTATGTCATATGGGACAACACAGACATGTGAGATAGATGGCCATCACACACATTTGGCCAACACATGTGCACACATGGCCATGGGGGATGGCCAGAGACATGTAGCCACACAGTAGATGGGATGTGTATACACCCTGTTGCACATTGTCCACACATGGTCCAATTACAGCCTTAGTTGACCAATTATACAGTTGATGTGGTACACTGGGCATCCTAAAAGCCTGTGCACAGCTACTGGAGGTGTCACTGAAGAGTACCATATACGATCTGTTGAACATCATGACTGTGTCATAGCAAGCAGTTATGGCTATGCAATGTGTACATATTATGCATTCTACAGCAATATAGATGCCTCATGATGCCATGCAATGGCACAGTGTCTGTACTTCACACTGTATAGCAATGTAGATGGCTCACACTACCCTCCCATGCTCATGCACATTTGCTAAACGTGCATTCCATCTGTAGGGCATACAGACAACACTGCAATGTGAAGCCCATTATGATGCTGCACATGTGTCAGGACACCATTGTGTCAGACATGTATGCATGTTAATGCACATGTCAGCAGATTACATGTCAAGGTCACGTCAGCCATGTGTACTGTTATCCTGTTCTGGGCCACATGGTGTATCACGGGGATGCATGCATACTACCATGATTGTGTGAACTGCATGGCTACTGATATGACACCTGTTTGCTGTAGTGTGCACCCCAGGGAGGTATGCTTACTAACACTATTAATGGCTGAGCTGCATGCCCTCTGCTGTATCACAGGCATGCTGCATGCCATCTGTCAAATCACATGCATGGTGTGTCTGTGTGTGTGTGTGTGTGTCTGTGTGTGTGTGTGTGTGTGTGTGTGTGTGTGTGTGTGTGTGTGTGTGTGTATGTGTGTGTGTGTGTCTGTGTCTGTGTATCTGTGGGTGTGTGTCTGTGTGTCTGTGGGTGTGTGTCTGTGTGTCTGTGTGTGTCTGTGTGTCTGTGTGTGTGTGTGTCTGTGTGTCTGTGTCTGTGTGTGTCTGTGTATGTGTCTGTGTGTGTCTGTGTCTGTGTCTATTGTACTTTACAGTATTTCTATGCATTCACAGGTGATGTAGGTGCGTTACCTTCCTGCGGTCCATCTGATGTTAGCGTCCCCACAGATACTAGCGGTGATGAACATATGCATGAGGTACAGGCAGGGTTGTCAGGGGCTGAATCTGTGCCAACGGTTACCATCCCAGCTATGTCCCCCTCTTCCCCGCACACAGTTCTGCTGCCAACACATACCGCATCACCAGTGGCCATAGAGGAAGGACAGTTAGCGTCTGTTAGCATGGAACAGGAACATGTGGTGGCTACAGAAGGTGTGTCTACACACCATGGTATCAGTGTAATGACTGCAGATGTGCCACACAGGCATGTGGCCGGTGCTGCTCATAGGAGGATCTCTGGCAGACATGCACCTGCAGGACAGAGCGCAGCAGCTGGTATCACCAGACACATGTTCCAGACTGTAATGGCGGCACAGGCACATGCTGAACAACTGTTTACTTACTTCACCAAGTACTATACTAGCTCTACAGTACTTGGTGAAGTAAGTAAACAGTTATGAAGATATTATATGTAAAATATTTTAAAAAGGTAGATCATCAGTTTGTATTGATTAGTATTTATTTTAACCATACCTTAGTGGACTAGAAGGTTACACAACATTTTTAAAAAAAAGTTTTTAAAAAAAGTATTTAAATAAGTATTTTAAAATTGACATATTAGTTATTCTCAGGGAACATTGCTGCTTTAAGATTTTTGGCGCCAAGAAAAGCTATAAAATGTATGGATTGCAGTTGCTTCATTGGTTCTGATGAAATCTGTATGGAGACAGATGAAAGCGCTCAACCACTGTGTATTTTTATTTTTGGTCAATAAATTGTGCTTTTAGATACATTGGCTTCGAGTGTTTTGGGATCTACTTGTTCTGCCATTTCCAAGAATACTGAGAGATGTGTATGTGACATAGGTTATGTACTGTCGACATGCACCGGTCATACCATGTAGTTCAGGTGCAGCATGCATTGTGATGTGTTCACGGTATGTGTCTCGTTTACATCTGTAGCACCACATTGGTTGTGATACCCTGGTTCCCTCCTATGGTGTACTTGCATGTGCCTACAGGTAGCAGTGTTTGCAGTCCCCCACGTGTAACTGTGGATTACTCACAGGCACATCTGGCAATATCAGCATGCTACATGTACCCTCAACCTGACTGTTGGAAACACCAACATGACACAGATGTCCGCACATATACTGCACCTGATGCATGTGATTAGTGGAACAGGCTACAGTGGACAGAGACGTGACATACATAGCAGGACACATTACAGGTATGGTGACATGGTGCAGGGGTTGTACACAGCGGTCTGGCCGATGATGATGTAAGGTGTCACTTGGTAGCTGGAGGCCACACTATGTAGCAGTAGGACCCTGTAACAGTACGGGAACATGGCCACATTCACGGGGTGTACACCACTATAACGCACACCCCATAGTGTTGAGGTGGGGACCCTTGCCTATGTGGTCATCACCCTCACAGTATTATGCACCCACACAACGTGTCACAGAGAAGGAACATGCACAGGTAGCCAGTATGGCTGGGACCTATGGCATCAACAGGGTAGTGCACTGCATCACCATTACGGGTTAGTCACCACGTGGGGTTAGTGATCATTTCTCACTGTATATTAGCATACACCCTCACACCAAGCACCAGACATACATACATACACACACACACACTGTGGTGACCACACATGTGTATACGGACAGCCGACGTGCGTGATGCACCACACCGGCCGACATCATGCTTCCCACACTGATGTATGTACAGATCTCTACAATGGTGTACAGGGGTGTGTAACATCTGGGACATAATCCCCATGATATATGGCATCTCTGGTCACACATTCGGACAGACATGGCAGTGCTGGGAATGATACACCTGCCATATGATGACACGTTTGATAGACATGCAGCAGTATTGATTGCATTATGTGTACCAACGCTATGTCTGGCAATTGTGCTGCTATATGCACACGGGAGGTTGTAGGTGTTACAGGTGCCATGTGACATATAGTTGATAACACCTGACCACTGTGTATGCGTTATGTCAGCACCGTTACATAACAGTGACATAGCGTACTGTTTGCACATGGCATGATAGGATGGTGTGTGACACAACTGTGAGCCACCCCCTGCACACATACATCTACACAGGTGGTTCACCACTTTATGTACACACATCTCTCCATACGTGCTGTTTGTATGTCACCGTATACAGGTGTCAGTGATGGGGCTGCATTGCGACTGCATGTCGTAGTTAGGTGCAACTATGTTACGGACATCGGCCACTGCACATGCATGGTTGCTGCTTGCACAGTACAGATGTCACATGTGTCTCCTGTTGCCATATTTGTATGCATTGCTATTGTTGGACATGTGTGTTGACATACATAACACATGGACTGTGGTATGATATCACGGGTGTCACAGGCAACCAGTACAAGGGTATGTGTCCCGGTCAACATTGCTACCCCCTGTAGTGTGAGCATTCAACAGACATGGACCCACCTTCCATTTGCGTGCGTAGCATTGCTTAGGCCACTGTTATGCACAGGGTACATCAAAGGCTATGCTATGTATGTATGTGTTGTGTGTGCTGTCCATGCACACATCCACACAATCACATGAATGACATATCCAGACGTGTGTTCATTGGTGTACAGAAACAGTCATGTGTCACAGCTGTGTAAGGGCCGTGGTATGTCTTGAGCTGACCTGTTCATGTATACTGGTATCGTTGCAATGCATAACACCTGTTGGATCCCTGTTGGTACATGTGTACTCTGCACAGCTGGTGTACACCTCTGTACAGCCCAGTGGTCATGTGTCACATGGTGTTGTGGTATTGTAAGGCTGTGTATTGCTGCACCGATGACATGGTGATGACTTGACAGCTACAGTGTACACTGCAGTGTGTACGTGTGTGACCTGCACCTGTGACAGCTGTGATGGCAGCTGTGTGTGTACAGGTCACTGCATGTGTGTGACCGCCCTGTGCGTGAGGACAGTTATACCTTACTGTGCCCTTCTGTACTGTGCCCTTTTGTGTGTACACTCCATCTGCATGCACGACAGCCCTTTGCAACAGCTAAGTATGTGAGCATGCCCAGTATGCTGTTGTGTAGATGGACACACAGTACAGTCCATGTACGCAGTTGTGTAGATGTACACATGGTACAGTCCAAACCGAGACCTTCCGTGTTTACACTCCATCTGCATGCAAGACGGCCCTTTGCAACAGCTAAGTGTGTGAGCATGTCCAGTACGCCGTTGTGTAGATCGACACACAGTACAGTCTGAACTGACATAAATTACCAGGTATGCGGCCATGGCCAGTGACACCTTGTGTCGGTGATGTCCCTCTGTGCATGGGCATGGCCGTTGACATCCTGTATTGCCATGGTGGTCATCCAGGCAACAGATTTCCTTATTCAACATCAGGATGGATGCCTACCGAGTACACACTGGGTGACTATCTTGAAGGGTGTACTGTCTGTGGTGCGTACTGTGTCTATGTATTGTTGTTGTAGTGCTCCATACATGTATAGTTGCCCCGAGTACACCACTGCCGTGTGTTTGTGTACGTCTACCATGGGACAGTACTATGTCTGATTGTACACCCTATACAATCTCTGCTGGCGTCCTGGCATTTGCGGATGATGACACGCGCCTAGAAGAATGCCTGTGGGACTGCTGTGTTTAGTAATCTCGGTAGCACGTTCTGTAAATGCGTCATGCTGTAGTGTGATAGGGTAGTTAGGTGTATGTTCGACTCCCAGCCCTGCCAAGTGTGTGTGTGTGTGTGTGTGTGTGTGTGTGTGTGTGTGTGTGTGTGTGTGTGTGTGTGTGTGTGTGTGTGTGTGTGTGTGTGTGTGTGTGTGTGTGTGTGTGTGTGTGTGTGTGTGTGTGTGTGTGCGCATGCTCCCATCCACCTGGGGACTCAGGTTATACTTTTAGACGCTTCACACCACAGATATATCCTGCTGACGTCTTTGTCTTTGCGGATGTCGACACTTGCCTAGAAGAATGCCTGTGGGACTACTGTGTTTAGTAATCTCGGTAGCGCATTCTGTAAATGCATCATGCTGTAGTGTGATAGGGTAGTTAGGTGTATGTTCGACTCCCAGCCCTGCCAAGTGTGTGTGTGTGTGTGTGTGTGTGTGTGTGTGTGTGTGTGTGTGTGTGTGTGTGTGTGCACGCATGCTCCCGTCCACCTGGGGACTCAGGTTATGCTTTTAGACGCTTCACACCACAGATATATCCTGCTGACGTCTTTGCCTTTGCGGATGTCGACACGTGCCTAGAAGAATGCCTGTGGGATTGCTGTGTTTAGTAATCTCAGTAGCGCGTTCTGTAAATGTGTCATGCTGTAGTGTGATAGGGTAGTTAGGTGTATGTTCAACTCCCAGCCCTGCCAAGTGTGTGTGTGTGTGTGTGTGTGTGTGTGTGTGTGTGTGTGTGTGTGTGTGTGTGTGTGTGTGTGTGTGTGTGCGTGCATGCTCCCGTCCGCCTGGGGACTCAGGTTATGCTTTTAGATGCTTCACACCACAGATATATCCTGCTGACGTCTTTGCCTTTGCGGATGTCGACACGCACCTAGAAGAATGCCTGTGGGACTGCTGTGTTTAGTAATCTCGGTAGCGCGTTCTGTAAATGCGTCATGCTGTAGTGTGATAGGGTAGTTAGGTGTATGTTCAACTCCGAGCTCTGCCAAGTGTGTGTGTTTCCAGCTGAATGACAACAGTACATTGCTTTTACAGTATTCACTCACCATAACATCTGTACGGTGTCTTTGCCTTTGATGCCGCTGTCTACAGGCTAGACATATGCCTGTGTGATTGCCGTGATCTACTAATCACGGTTGCACGTTCTGTCACTGCGTAATGCTGTTGTGTGGTACAGTGGTTACGTTCGTGTTCTGCTCACAACCCTGCCACATGTGTGTGTGTGTGTGTGTCTGTGTGTGTATGTCTGTATATATATATATATATATATATATATATATATATATATATATATATATATATATATAATAAGAAACAAAATGACCCAAAGGAGCGTAAGCATAAAATGCGATAAACCTGTTACAGCAACCAAGTGTAGATAAAACCTTCAGTACCTTCAAAGATATCGAGTAAATCCAACTATGCGGTTCAAGCATAAAATGCGATAAACCTTCAGTGCTTTCAAAGATTTCAAATAAATCCAACCATGCGGTTCAAGCAAAAAACATTTATTCCTGTGAGCGCTTTCACGGCAGAAATAGTAGCCGCTTCTTCAGACAAACAAACGAGAAAGCGCTTGTGAGGCGCCAAATTTAAACAACCTGCCAAAGTCCCATTACATAGACATCACTACAATATTTAAAGAGCAAGTAATACGACTTTTACTTACAACTTAGTATAATTTAATATAATATAATATAATTTAATATACATTTGATGTTCAACTGATGCTAATGCATTAAGAATACGTTAAAGATAACACAAAGATTCAGTAAAGTAAAGCTACTTACTCTTTACCCGTTTCATAAACTACTGACTTATACGAAAAGTCTATGACATATCTTGTAGCATACTATGCATGTTTAAATGAATACATTAAAGACACAGAAATTAACTGTATACTCGCTCATAGCGACCCTCCAAGACGTCAATCCTGTGTACTACAAACTAAAATTATGTGTACCACAAGCTAAAATTACTGTTACAGATAAATTATAAACAAATATTTAAAATCTAGTATTTAAAAATCCTTTCATATCTACAAGTAGATAACGAAGCCTGCACCTATATATATATACAGATTCAATGAGGAAATATCCACAGACAATATACATGAAGATGGTGCTGACATCGAGTATGCATACTTCATTACAAAATAGATTCATGTTAAGACTTCATAAAAATATGTGTGTTGAAAATCCTAACATTGTTTGTAAAACAAATGCCTAAAGGTCCTTATAAGAGTATCATATAGTTGGCATGTATGTAAATAAATACTTTCATGGACCGTTGAATATCTATCCAATAAAAGAAAAGCAAACAATTATTGAAAATCTGCAATGTGTCTAAAAACCACATATGATACATATTCCATCAGTATAATAACTATATTGGAAGCTGTAATCTACCATATAGAACATTTTCCATGTAAAACTCATAACAGTTTCTGTTACTAAGTAAGTTCATGAATCACAATGAACAGAGGGTACGTGTTCCACCTCAGAAACTTGGCAAGATTGCCTGCAAAATTAGAAATATTGTGCAAAGGAATGGAAAAAGCACTGTACAGGGGTACTAATTGAATAGTTAAATATGAAGAATAATGTAAGATCTGTCATCTGAGTGGTCTACCTTTGAGATGTGGTTTGATGGATAATACTTCAGTGAGTCCTTTATCTCTATGTGCTGCTAATCTACATATCCATTTCAGTTCTGCTTCCTCAGTTAAATTTACTATGTCCCCAAGTCTATCATTCGGTTGTATAACTTGAAGCACTTGGAATAGGAATGTTTGCGTGCCACCTTCCCTAAGAGTATGTTTAGCTATGGCACTATAATCCTGTCCTCTAGCTAAACAGTAACCATGGTCTCATATTCTCTCTCTAAGTGTCCTGTTAGTCTTTCCTATGTAGAAAGAGAAACATTGGACACAATGAGCTACATAAACTAGATTCTTAGTGTTACAGTCACTGTTACATTGTATTGTCCAGAGATGGCCTGTAGTGGGATGTTTGTAATAATGTGATTCATCAATATAGGTACATTGTAGACATTTTCCACATTTTTTTGTACTTTCAAATCCCGTTTTGGCTCCTGTTGATACTGGCCCTGTTACACATAATATTCTCTTCAGATTTGGTAAATTACTAAACACAAACGAAGGATTCTCTCCCACTATTTTAGTGATATTAGCATCTGCCGTAAGTATGTTCCAGTGTTTCTGAACATGTGACTGTAATGTACCAGTGCCTCTTCCGAAGGGTACGACAAATCCCATATGTCTATTGTTAGTGGATTCAATATGTACATCAGGACTACTGCCTTGATTGGAAAAATAGGGCTTTGCTCTATTTGACCTAAGACTTTCCATCATTCTATACGTATTATAAATCTCTTCTTTAGTATAGCCACGTGTCAAAAGCCTTCATGTAGGTCTACTAGTCCTTTTTCAAAATCCTCCATCTTAGTGGAGAGTCTGGAGACTCTCATCGCTTGGCCCTTGATGATGTTCTTGAAAATGTGTGAATGATGCATGCTGTCTCGATGTAAAAATGAGGGTCTATAACAAGACTTGTGATGTATTTTGGTGTTTATTCTCTTCTCTTCCTTAAATATCCTAACATCCAAAAATTCTATGCTATTGGAATCATGGTTCATGGTAAACCTAAGGAAGGAGCTACTAGAATTCAGATAGTTATAAAAACTATACAATTCATTGATTGTTCCTTCCCATAGGAAGAGAAGATCGTCCACAAATCTTTTGTAAAATACAATGTGTTTGTTATGTGTGATGTGAGCTTCTTCAAAGGTCGCCATGACCAAGTTGGCATAGCTGTTGGCACAGCTAGTGCCCATGGCGACCCCTTTGACTTGTTTGTAATAGGTTCCTTCATATAGAAAGATGTTGTTTTCTAAAACAGTCTCCATCAATAGCAATAAAAATTCTATCCTCTCTTTGGTGAATCGGGTGTTCTTAGCTAAATATGCCTGTAATGATTGTAAACCTTCTTCATTAGGGATACATGTGAATAATGAAATCACATCCATAGATACAAACAATAAAGAATCAATTTTGTTGGAATCAAGCTTCGATACTTTGATATATAACTCTCTAAGCAAATGCTCAGTGTCTTGTAAGATATAATTAGATAACCCAATAACCTGTCTAAATTCATAGTCAAGAAACATGGAAATAGGCTCAGTGAGCCAACCAGAGCCTGATACTATCGGTCTAAACTCAGGCTTATACTTATTCTTGTGTATCTTTGGTAAGCCAGATAAGACAGGAATAATGGGGTGATCAACCTGCATAAAACGAAGCATATCATCTGTAACTTGACCCTCTATTTTACATTCAAAGAGTAATCTATCAATGCTCTCTTTAATATGTTTCACTACAGCTACAGTCGTCTTCTCATAAGCATCGCTATTGAGCATGTCTGTCATTTTAGTTATGTAGTAAGAACTATCTAACACAACTACAGGGCCACCCTTATCGGCAGGCCGTATCACAATGTTAGTATTATTTTTGAGATTATTTAATGCTTGTATCTGCAGAGTAGTTAAGTTGTTTTTCAAGTCATGCTCTAATGTCTGACATCCTGCATACAATTCCTTTTCCACTGCTTTCACAAAAATATCTATATTCGGATTCATCGGTGGAACATAGTCACTTTTTCTTCTAAAAGTCATTTGACGTTGTTCATTGTCTGTATTGAATAGTAATTTTAAGCCAATATTCCTTGCAAACAGTCTGAGTGCTAGAATGGCTTGACTAAAATCAATATTGGAGGTTGGAATGAATGACATTCCCTTGCTTAATACCTCAACCTCTGTTGTAGACAAAGTATAACTAGAAAGATTGTATACAAGATTACCTAACCCCAAAAACTTTGGAGTGTGTTCTGTTGGTGTAGGGGCGGATCCTTCCTCTTGGCCCCCCTGGCAATATCGTTCTCTAAGGACCTCTTGCGATTTAGTCTGATGGGAAAAGGAGCTTCCGTAGGATTGTGTAATTCAATTCTATCCAATTGAATTTTCCTTCTTACTACACCCGCTAAAGAAGGATTGGTAGAAACTTCAGCTTTTTCAAAGACCAATGTAGAACTATTGGTACCCTCGGAACCATTCATGGCCTCACATGGAGTTGTATATACTGATGAAACAACGTTTTCAGTAGGTGAAAGGACATTATTCAATACAGGTAGTTGATGTCCTTCCTTGCTGTTATTATCGAGCTCCACTGTCTCTATATTAGGTGAAATGCCCACTTCGCCTACCTGCTCAACAGGATGGGTCAAGGTGGACTTATTAACAGTCTTATTTATATATTTGGTACCATTCTCGTTGGAATCTACTGAGTGATGCGTATTAGAGTGCCTCCTAGCATATCTGTCTTTATTAAAATTGTTACCAGGTCTCCTACCTGTATTCTGGATTTCTCCTGTTTCAGTAGTGTTTCTGGGCCATACAAAGACATGTTGTTCCCTGAAGTCCTTCATGTCTCTAACTATTTTCTTCTTCTTATTGTTAAGTAAATTCGTTTCATATCGGCCCACATGATCGAGCAGCTCTTGCATATGAAGTTCTGTTCCGCTGTCACCTAAGACGCTGCTGAGATGCTCCTGTAAAGTCGCCATATTCCTTTTACACTCTTCCTCTATCGGAAGGAAAAAATCGATGAGTAGCTGTATGTACGCCCTACTGGCGTTTAAATTGATCTGCTGCCATTGCTGTAGAAGCCCAGGGTACAAGTTCCCATATGTGGGCATATTCAATATTCTTAACCCTCGCGGTACGATGCCCTTAGCTAAGCATGCCTCCATGTGGTACCGCTGGGTTTGTAAACGTTTGAATTTATAGAGTTCATTATCCATATCCCGTTTGATGGTTTTAACTAGAGTCTCATTGATGGCATCATTGTTTATGGTTTCAACACATGCCACACCATCGAAATTCACTAGTGGATTTATGCTGTCCTCCATAAGCATTTGTATTCTCATGCTCAACCCTGATGAGGTGCCGATCGCACCCTCATTGCTTACAGCCCCTTCCATGCACATAGATGAATCGAAACCAACCAAGTCCAAAAAGAATGTATAATAAGAAACAAAATGACCCAAAGGAGCGTAAGCATAAAATGCGATAAACCTGTTACAGCAACCAAGTGTAGATAAAACCTTCAGTACCTTCAAAGATATCGAGTAAATCCAACCATGCGGTTCAAGCATAAAATGCGATAAACCTTCAGTGCTTTCAAAGATTTCAAATAAATCCAACCATGCGGTTCAAGCAAAAAACATTTATTCCTGTGAGCGCTTTCACGGCAGAAATAGTAGCCGCTTCTTCAGACAAACAAACGAGAAAGCGCTTGTGAGGTACCAAATTTAAACAACCTGCCAAAGTCCCATTACATAGACGTCACTACAATATTTAAAGAGCAAGTGTCGACTTTTACTAACAACTTAGTATAATTTAATATAATATAATATAATTTAATATACATTTGATGTTCAACTGATGCTAATGCATTAAGAATACGTTAAAGATAACACAAAGATTCACTAAAGTAAAGCTACTTACTCTTTACCCGTTTCATAAACTACTGACTTATACGAAAAGCCTATGACATATCTTGTAGCATACTATGCATGTTTAAATGAATACATTAAAGACACAGAAATTAACTGTATACTCGCTCATATAGTTGGCATGTATGTAAATAAATACTTTCATGGACCGTTGAATATCTATCCAATAAAAGAAAAGCAAACAATTATTGAAAATCTGCAATGTGTCTAAAAACCACATATGATACATATTCCATCAGTATAATAACTATATTGGAAGCTGTAATATACATACTCTTAGGGAAGGTGGCACGCATACATTCCTCTTCCAAGTGCTTCAAGTTATACAACCGAATGATAGACTTGGGGACACAGTAAATTTAACTGAGGAAGCAGAACTGAAATGGATATGTAGATTAGCAGCACATAGAGATAAAGGACTCAACGAAGTATTATCCATCAAACCACATCTCAAAGGTAGACCACTCAGATGACAGATCTTACATTATTCTTCATATTTAACTATTCAATTAGTACCCCTGTACAGTGCTTTTTCCATTCCTTTGCACAATATTTCTAATTTAGCAGGCAATCTTGCCAAGTTTCTGAGGTGGAACACGTACCCTCTGTTCATTGTGATTCATGAACTTACTTAGTAACAGAAACTGTTATGAGTTTTACATGGAGAATGTTCTATATGGTAGATTACAGCTTCCAATATAGTTATTATACTGATGGAATATGTATCATATGTGGTTTTTAGACACATTGCAGATTTTCAATAATTGTTTGCTTTTCTTTTATTGGATAGATATTCAACGGTCCATGAAAGTATTTATTTACATACATGCCAACTATATGATACTCTTATAAGGACCTTTAGGCATTTGTTTTACAAACAATGTTAGGATTTTCAACACACATATTTTTATGAAGTCTTAACATGAATCTATTTTGTAATGAAGTATGCATACTCGATGTCAGCACCATCTTCATGTATATTGTCTGTGGATATTTCCTCATTGAATCTGTATATATATATATAGGTGCAGGCTTCGTTATCTACTTGTAGATATGAAAGGATTTTTAAATACTAGATTTTAAATATTTGTTTATAATTTATCTGTAACAGTAATTTTAGCTTGTGGTACACATAATTTTAGTTTGTAGTACACAGGATTGACGTCTTGGAGGGTCGCTATGAGCGAGTATACAGTTAATTTCTGTGTCTTTAATGTATTCATTTAAACATGCATAGTATGCTACAAGATATGTCATAGACTTTTCGTATAAGTCAGTAGTTTATGAAACGGGTAAAGAGTAAGTAGCTTTACTTTAGTGAATCTTTGTGTTATCTTTAACGTATTCTTAATGCATTAGCATCAGTTGAACATCAAATGTATATTAAATTATATTATATTATATTAAATTATACTAAGTTGTAAGTAAAAGTCGTATTACTTGCTCTTTAAATATTGTAGTGACGTCTATGTAATGGGACTTTGGCAGGTTGTTTAAATTTGGCGCCTCACAAGCGCTTTCTCGTTTGTTTGTCTGAAGAAGCGGCTACTATTTCTGCCGTGAAAGCGCTCACAGGAATAAATGTTTTTTGCTTGAACCGCATGGTTGGATTTATTTGAAATCTTTGAAAGCACTGAAGGTTTATCGCATTTTATGCTTGAACCGCATGGTTGGATTTACTCGATATCTTTGAAGGTACTGAAGGTTTTATCTACACTTGGTTGCTGTAACAGGTTTATCGCATTTTATGCTTACGCTCCTTTGGGTCATTTTGTTTCTTATTATACATTCTTTTTGGACTTGGTTGGTTTCGATATATATATATATATATATATATAATTTCTGCACATAACTCTGCTCTTGCATGGACAGCTGACTGTTTCATGTATCGGATATTTGCATAGCTTTCACATACCAGTGGGGTATGTTGCAAATCCCAACACTGTTCGTGCAACGTTCGTGTTACGGGCGGTGTTACACGCCCTTACAGGCATTTGCTGTATAGCTTGCAGACATCTATCCTTGCTGTACTCTCACTCTACTCGTACACGCCGGAGGCTTCATGTATCATGGCCTAGTTTTACTGTGTATATGTCTATTTGTGCTGTGTGCATGGCTGTGGGTATGTCCCACTATCATCATTTGTAAAGGCGACAGCCCTATAGGTACTTCATGTAGACTGCTGTGTCATTTGACATGTCAGCACATACCTGCGGACAGTACTGAACATCCTACTGCAGCGCTTTTTATACCTTCTGAGTTATCTTGCAGTCAATAATGCTGTTTCCTCACACATGTATCTGTTTCTGATCATACCACTCAACCTCCTAGAGCAAACATCTGGACAAAGCCTTAACTGATAGTGGGACACATAGGGGCAGAATTTAAATATTGCTCTTACAAACGTAGATAGTTGACACAATAATAGGTTTTGCATTAATATGACTTTTCTGACGGATTTGGTGTCTTAAACTCACATGTTTGTCATTATTTAATGACTTCAGTTCTCAGGAATTTGCTAGAATGGTACTGATTTTAAGAGGAACACACCAAACATATGGGGCAAAACTCTGCACATTCTGCGTAAATCTGTACAGTTGCAGAGTATGTGTCTGATACAAGATATCAATTTTCTGACACAAAAACACACACTGTATGGCGGCATCACAGGCCAGATGCCATTACATTTATATTGCAGGACATACCCACCCAGAGGGTTGTATTCCTCACAAAGGCCAACAGGTGCTTATCCACACTAATTATTCTATCATGTACCTTATGTGTACGCCGGTATTTGCGCTTTCCGTCAGTGGCAGAGCTCACGTACGAGTATGGGGGACTGGACATTGTAACGGTGACACTGCATGACACCCTGAGGGACACATTTCTTTTGAGTCTATTAACCTTCCACATTGACTTTCACAGGGCATACATTGTCATTCACATTTGTCGAAGTACATGCTTATGACTTGTACATGTTTTGTCATTTGTCCTGATGTCTTTCTTCTCACCTGTCCACCTAGTATCACTAGTTCTGTACATGTATTTTGGACAGGTTACCTTCATACCTCTCACCTGTACACATTATGGGTAAATGCCCTGACGTTTGACCTTTGCTCTTGTTACATTTGTCATAATAATGTGCCTTTCTGGTAAATTACTGGCAAGGCATTACGAACTGTGCGGTTAGATAATAGTGACTGACATTTCTATGTCATGATTAGTAACACTCATAACATTCGTATTCCTGACTACGCCAGTATTCTATCAATGTTCTGACTTTGTCTGGGGTATATCTAATATAGTCCCTATTTGTATTTCATGTACTATGCCTTAGTGCAGCTGTCTTATTCTGACAGTTTGCCAGGTATGGTTACCATCTTGGTCGTACGCATTTCCATCCATGATAATCGCCTACATGACACTTATATAGGTCCCTGCATATTCCCACAATGGTTTACGCAATATCCAGTGGATGGTTTACCCCATTATTGAGCATATAGGTGTGTGCTATACCCAATCACTCCCACGGGGCAGACCTAATAAATCTGTGCCAAACAACACCTAGGCCCATTTCTGCATACCCATGATTCCCATACCTGACACCCCTCCACAGTACCCATTACACATGTTTAATGTGAGTGGTACTAAAGTGTGGAGACACTTATAAGCACCCCCACTCTCTGGATATCAGTTCATACGTCATACATTCTATCGACACATGTGTTATTACCCTTGCACCTGCTACTGTTGCATGTACAGCTATATTGTATTTGCTGAGGTCACTTCTTTTGCATCAATGATGGTTGACACTACGTATGGATCAATTTTTGTGGTCCTGCAATGGACACCTATATTCATGTTTAAAGTGTAGAACTTGCCGGACTGTCACTTTCTGGCCAATGGTTTGGAAAGCAGCAGTTTATTCACCTTTCCTGCATGTCTGTTTGTCTACCCATAATAGCTATGCCGTGGCCTATTTATGTACATATGTCATATCTACGGGACATATGTTTGTTGTGTATACATATATACATGTACAGTCCTCATTTCATAATTTGCTTTGGTTTACGTCTGTGGATTATGTGTATACACATATATCTATATCCATACCATACCTTTCCACTGTACAGATTGTGCTTAGAATGTACAGCTGGTTGCCTCTTTATCTTTGGTGTGTTTTTCATAACCTTGTGTCTATCTGGCAATTTAGTGGCATTTCATTAAAGACTTACGTTGGGAAATACTGGCAAGCAGTTCAGGTTACGACTGCATACCCTTCAGAGAATCCATGCTACTGACACACCCGTTATTCTATCCACTTTCTATGTTTGTTCTGGCACATATCTGGGGATTGTCCCTATTTGTACCAGTAGTTTGCATGGCTTTGTCCGGTTTCATACTTTACGGGGTTAACAGGTTTGAGCCATGTATATATAACATGGGGGAAATAGCATTCATTTACTATGCTGTGAGCGGATCACACACACACAGGCGCACTTGCATATACATGTTGTGGGTTACATCTGTTTAATAGATATGTGTGCTTGCGCGGCCTTTCATACTTCTGACCGTAACACCTACATATCTGTAGTCCGGTTTATGGACTGGTGTAAAACACACGGTTCACCTTTACGTATTTAACTGTGTGTACAGCACGAATGCATTCATTACACTTTACAGGGATATCTGCAGTGGTCGTAGGTCAACCGGGACTGCACTTACATTGGATGGATGCCGGAAACAGTAATCTGTTGCTGTTCTGCCTCATTGATATGCATTCCCATAGTACTTAGCTACATCAACATATGCCTCACCGCTTCACTTACAACACAGGCATCCATTCCCCTGCTGTGAGAAATGCAGTACTACATATTACACATTCCCTATTGCCTACTGCTGTGGACCCCAGCTGCATTGTTAATCACTCCGAGGATATGCAGAACACCAGGGCATATAGTCATATCACATACACGTTTCTGATTGTCAGGGTGTTCATGTAGTGATCTGGGTATAGGCTTGTCCGCCTGGTGAACGGAACTTCCCTGGCCGAGTTCAAATGTCAGATGAAGCATGTGGACAGGGAGCTTCTCCCTATTATGAACATTTTACCTGTATTTATAGACACGTGTTTGGGCACCTATCAGGAGCTTATTCTGTTGGCTGTACATATTATGGGTGGGGTTGTTACGGTCCATACTCCACGGTGAGGGGGGGGTGTTTCCCATTCACATTTGACTATTACCTGTATTCATTCATACAGGGATTATTTTCTTGGACATGATGTGACTACAGGTATGCAGTTGTACATTACACAAATGTCATGGGTTGTTACTGTACATATGTACGGACCATACCACTCAACTTCTTTGAGCAACAAATCTGCGTAAACCCTACATGATGGGGAGAGTAAGAGGGACACATTTTAACTAGTTTCCTTACAAGCTTATAACATTGATAGAATACTAGGTTTTGCATTATCATGACTCTTCTGCGGGATGTGGAGTGTTATACTTAATCCTCATTATTTCGTGACGTCAATCCACACCTATTTACCGGACAGACACAGATTGTCGGAGGCACACAACAATATGAGCCAACACTCTGGTCATTCTGCGAATATCTGGACAGTTGAGTGATATGGTATGAACCTCTGTAATACGCTGTTGTGTTCTGGCACAGCAGTAGCTCGGCATTAGAGACAGATGTCGGGACATGCTGGCAGACAGTTGAGTTTCAGACTTCATACTCATGACATTAATGCCATTGTGAAAACTGTCATTCTATGATATATCTATGTTTATCCATCCACATGGATATATTCCTGCTTGCACCTGTTATACATTCTAGGGATCTCACTCCTCTGAGCTCTCCATACTCCTGCTCCTCTCTACCCTCCAGCTTAACCAGACTTAGCTGACACTCACTTGACTCCAAGTATGTCATTGTTGTAAATTTCTGTATTACCACTACAAAACTCTGGATTTGCACATTTTATGCATGTGTATTTCCTGACTGTATGCCTTTTACTCTTGAATTTTACCTTTAACATTATGTAGCCTTTATTTCCTTGTATTGCTTGTGGAGCTTTTCTACCCAGGTCTCCGCTGTTACTGGGCACTTCTTCGCCCAGTGGACTTCCCGGGTACTCAGATTGCACATACATGAATAACTTCTAACAGCTATCTTTGCATATTGTACCTGCTGTTGTACCTTTGTCTCACTTGTATTCACGGCTCTGTCCAGATATCTAGCTCACACAGGATGTCAGGTATGGTCGGTCATGCCGGCACACACTAGGTATCCCTCACACTTCATCAGGGTTATCCTGTTAATGTCGGGTGTCTTCCTCACCATTCTGCCATTTGCCACTATGCGAGTGTGCAATATATTCTCCCGCATATTTGTGTAGGGACACGTGCGTCACGGGAAGGTGTTTTATCCTGGGTACTAGGTTATGCATGACCACTCAGGTCTGGACAGTGTCTTGGACCTGTACTTCACGTTCTGACTTGTGTCCAGATATGTACAGGATTGGACATCTTGTCATCACACCCATTCTACTATTTACACAGGTTACTTATCCCGTAAGGGATATTCCAGAAATTGGACCATTCCACACAAAAATGATATTGAAATGTATTTTGGCTTTATGAAAATGTGCAGGGGGTTTAACATGCAGGGAATACATGGTTTGCTATCCTGACACTGCCTAGGGTGACAATACCTACTACATATGCGTAGGGGTTGGTATGTGTAACTGTGTCTGCAACAAACCAGTGGGCCACGTATGGGTAGATTTGGTGGACGTTCTGTTATGGGGGTGGGTTGTGTGATGTGGAGGGTATGCTGGGTAGCCCATTATGCAGCCAGGTGTGTTGCATTTGTTATGGCCAGTTCCATCAGGACCAACCTGTGGGTATGTGACGGTGACATATCTATACATTTTGATCGCACATTTACATGATACATATGTTTGTGGGATTGTGTTCTACACTATGGCCTGTCTGCTTGTCTTGCAGCTGTTTCTCCATGTGTTTGCGTTTATGTTCACTTCACCCGCTGCCCCCTCCTATACCTCTGGTTCACCTTTTCTGCATACGACACAGTATCGCCTTTGCGGGTTTTACCATTACCCATCCACCCCTCACATGCAAATTACTCACATCCGATAGCTCACTACTTTTGTTGTTGGGCCATGACACGGCCAGAGTAGCACATTGACTGCCCTACAGGTTTTGGGTACCTTTATGGTTGTATGGACTACCCTGCCATGTTTGCTTCCCACGTGCTATACCTCACACACACATAGGTACACGCCCATACTTCACTTTCATTACTTAATTGGTATACCCGGGTACTACCCATTCGGCTGTGTCACATAATAGTTTGGCTTCTACCGATGACTCCTGGGTTTTGCAGACCTGTTGTACTCATTGGGGGGATGGCACCTTTTCCTATGTCCATGCTATTCCTTCCACATATCCGACTGTTGTGGACAATGCCTCCCCACAGTCTACGGTACTGTTTCCACCTTTTCAATTGGCCACAATGTAACATTTGCAGTGGACACAACATATTTTACACACCGACACATACCCACGGTCAGTTCGGCAGATAGAACTTACAACTCTTGCCTATATCTAAGCTTTAGTCTTGTAGCATTTCGGTGGCTTATTCTTTTTCTTATGACATTTATGTAATATACGTGTGGAGAACAACTGTTTAATGCCACTATTACATGACGTCTGAGGGAAAATTATGTCCTATAATCTCTGCACATTTGCCATGTTTACAAACTTGGGTCAGGACACATCTGACCGCAGTGGTACTGTCGCTTGCAAAGTTGGACAGGTGGTATTCTTAGTCGATGGTACGGGTCATACTGTTCCTTTCGGCCTACATGTGTCCTTATTGTTGTAGCTGTTTCTATGCTCCTGATTCGTTTACATGTGTATTCTATTCCCTATCACATTTGTTATGTGGGATACAGACATACCTTTTGTATGTGACTATTACATCCCTTGTGGGATATGATTCGGACATACAGTCACTACATATATCTACATTTCTCCTCGTGTATTTTGTTATGGACACATCTGCACAGCTATGTACCCTCCCTCACATTATAGGTCAGCTGGTGACCCTCTCCATTGGGCTGGATGTACCTCCTGGTGGCGCCCTAGCATATGATATGTTTCACTTCCACATGGTATAGCTATCAACACTACGTTGGACTATGGGCACACGTTTTTTCTGTCATTTGTTCAAGGGTAGGGACCTGTTATTCCCTATCATGCATTTGTGTTTGCTTCTTCATTTTCTGTTCACAGGGACTATCTTGCATGCTTTGTATATGTTTCAGTCTCCACGGATACTGATAGGTGCGATTATTACTGCAGGCGGACTATAATATTCAGCAGTTTAGGTTGCTCATCGACAGCCGACATTGATACGCCTCCCTCCGCAACTTTGTTACGCCCCATGCACTCGCGCACTTTTCCTATGCACGTGGCTGTGGCGGCTGCACGCCTTCATTAATATGCATATGGTGCTACTACTCCATATATACGCCACACGGCCGGCGCAAGCCTTACACCGGCCTTGCGCCGAGCTTCATGAATCCAGGGGTAGATATTAATAACAGACTAGCAATTATATAAACAACATTTATCTTCAAAGCTAAAATTTCTGGAAACTCAGTGGTTCCTACATTTTTTGTGGGTGTATGTAAGGTATGCCAGCAGCTGATAATAATAATAATTAGTGGGGGTGTAAGGGGGAAGTGGGCCTGCCACTGTATGAAACGTAATGCTTTGTGTGTTTGTCTTCTTTGTTTTTTTCCTCTTGGCAAATCCTCATGTTCTCTACCTGGGTTAAATCTATATGTATTTATGGTGTGTGTGTGTGTGTGTGTGTGTGTGTGTGTGTGTGTGTGTGTGTGTGTGTGTGTGTGTGTGTGTGTGTGTGTGTGTGTGTGTGTGTGTGGTTTGTCTCCAGATTTATATTGTGATGAATTTTACTGTGTGTCTTTTTTTCCGGATTACTACGTTACTACTTCACTGTTCTACAATTAGCAGATACAATTTTTCTAAGGTCTATCTTGCTACAAGATGTCACTGCCACATCACCAGTTCACACCATCAGAAACTAAATGTACTTCACTATCATAACCACAGATGGCATCACTGCCAAAAAATGTACTGTGTCCCCTATTCCTTAAAGAAAAGTGTTAGCAGTTCAAAGCCAAATGTCACCCAGCCTATTCCAGTGAATCAGCGACATCAAGTGTAATATTAGTACTCAATATTATGATACCAGTTCCAACTAGGACTTTGCTGATGACATACTATATGTCTTTCAACAGCGACATCATTGCTGAGACTTTGAAAGTGTAAATAAATCATGCATGCTAATAGGACCAGTCAGAAATGCAATTGCAAACGTGCACACAGTACTGCAAAGTGTGAGTGAGTTCCTGTGAGCAATAGCATTAGCAGCTCAACAGACTGCTGCAGGTAAATGCTACTCAATTCCTGTAAGAAAACCATGGATAGGAAATAATGCATTTTGCAGAGAAAAAAATACTTCCCAGGAAGGTTTGGTAGGATATCAAACCATTCATATATGGCTGCTGTGAAGGCAGAAGTGTAAAGTGGTTAAAATGTTTAATCTATTTATAATATTTTCTCTTTTTGTAATCCATCTTGTTTAATGATGGAGCCTGACACCCTGCCTCTAGTTTTCTTTCATTGCCGTAGTGAATATCGCCAATAGGACTATTGCCAGAGTAGAAAGATCCAACATGGAAGACTGGAACTTGTGCCTTTTAAGGAAAAACACAGATAAGGGGTCTGCAGATTCTTAGCAGGCAAAATGATACAAAGGTGTATATTTTTAATAGCTCTGTGGCTTTAATTTATTAGCTGCATAATGTTTTGCCTAGCAGCTATTACAATATAAAAGTATGAAATTTCTTATGTTCAGGGAAACAAGTCCTTGATTGCTTTGTCTCCCATGTATATGTGTCCTTTTGCAATAAATGAGATTATTCTACTCTGCTGAACTGTGTTGCATGAAGTTATTTTTACTGTGACCTTAATAGTTTGGTGGTATAAAGTCTTGTATTTCAAGCCTTCTATGAGTTGCTGCAGTAGAAACAACCTTTCAGGTCCATTCCTTACAAGTTTTCAGTCTGGTGCATTTCTAGTGTGCCAGCAAACAGTGATGTTTTTTCACCTTCAGCAGAATCTAAAATCTCTACAGGTAAGCTTTTTGTAGTTCAATACTCAATACGTAGATGAATGAGAATGGGTTAAATTGCATGAGTGCAGGATATATATATATATATATACATACATACACGTTCCAAAAAAATGCCTTCACTACAAAATAATCCAAAATATTTACTTAAGTTCCATATCACCTATTTGCCACATCATTTAGGATATTTTCCAACAGACCAACGCACCAGGACTTTGCCAAAGCTTCATTAATGTTGTGAGATACAACTCACCAGTTTTATATATTTAATTTGAATTCCAGTGACTATTCATTTCACAGACATTAAATAACATATACAGTTTTACCCGGAAAGCTTAACCATACTCATGCAATAGAATTGTACTGACAGCTAAAAGGTGATTTATTAAAATTGCACCCATTTATTGAAAATCATTATTTAGTCCTGGTTTTAATAATGTCCCTACATTAACCATCCATTTTCTTTCTTTTCATCTAAAATTTAATGCTTTATCTTTTTACTACCTGCATCATCAAAAATTCCATCAATGCTAATAAACATAAATTTAGCCATAAGATGAAGTTCTAAATGCTTAAAAAGTGCACCTCTCTCTCTCTCACTCTCTCTCTCTCTCTCTTGCATCTTAAGTCACTCATATGTATAGCTAACTATACATAGTTTCTTAGGTAGAGAGGTCTGCCCTACATAAAAACTGCCACAATTGCTAACTACAAAATAAACAACTTATTATACAGGTTATCAAGCCCCTAATTTCAAAACATTTAGCAGTACTGGTAGAATGAAAATGCTTAGTGTTCATAATAAAATCACAATAAACACAATTACCACAGGGTGTATGAATCAATAAGGCAGTGCTCAAACTCCCCCTTCTTTGGCTAAACTTGCACCCTTAAAATATATTTAAAAAGATATTCCTTTCTTATAGCCAAATCTACGACTATCAGGCATATGATGAAATAAATTGTAATGAAATTGATTTGGAGGTTAATCTCATTGGTTTTACTTGTTCTTCACATTATCTGTGCTAAATAAAGGCATGAACTTTATTCCTTCCTTTTCTACATTACCTTTAAATATGATATGTCAGTTAAAATCTTTTTTTATGAAATTGAACTTGATTTATTGGATATAGACACATAAAATGAGGGAAAGTGGAGCAGGATTTAGATTCCATGAATCAGAGTTTAACCCTCCCTTACCACCCATCAGTATGTACTTTTAAAAGATTAGTTATGAACGAACTTGTACAAAATCACTGCATTATTTTTTAAGAATTACTCTTCTAATATAACCTGTAAAGAGAAAGACTTGACTAAGGAATAATAGCAAAATGGAGAAATTGTAATAACCAATGCTGATAAAGGTGGGTGGTAGTGATATGGGATAAACAAGATTATTTAACATAAGATAATAAACAACTGTCAGATAGGAAAGTGTATGTACCTATATGTATAGATCCTACACACCTCTTTAAAAAGCAGTTGGATGAATTTTTAAATGTCTTTGTGACCCAGACTAAGATTATAAATAAACAGAGGTCACATCTTTTGGAAGATGAAGTACAAAAATATGTTTTATATTTTTAAGATACATATGAATGTACTACCTCATCCCCCCGAAGATCCATTGGGTCTATTAGATGATTTTTAAATGAACCAGCTTCTGTATTTTTGGAATGTTATTTAAAACCACTAACTGAATTTATTCTGTATAAAATAAAATATTTTTGAATACCTTGAAATGACAAGACATTCAGAATGCTTCCTACTTCGTTATTTTGGATATAAATTCACTATGGTATTCCCCTTTGAGGAGGTATGGAAGCTGTAAAGTGTTTTTGGAATAGATATAGTAGATATGAGAGACCATTTATTAATTTTTTTTATTAGACTTGTTTACTCTTACTGATCTCAACAGCACACAATCATGCTGGTGAATCCATCTACTCTCAATGTATTGCCAAGATCTGGAATTCTCTACCTGTTAATATCACATCTAGCACTACTATAACCAATTTAAACAAATGCTAAAAACAGAATGCTTTTAACTGCTTGTATTGCAGTTATTTACTTTGGTACTGTTTTGCTTCTATTTTATTTGTCCCTCTCTTTAAATGCATACCTCTCAACCTCCTACAGTAAGAAATCTTGGCAAAGTCAACAGGTAAAAATAATGTGGTGATAAAACACAAAAATAGGGACAATTTTTAGATATTGCTCTTAAAAATGAAAGTTACTAAATAATAGGTTTTGTGTAACTATACATGCTCTGAAGGATATGATGTCTGAAACTCAAATTTCTTTCATTATCTTATTATTTCATTCCTCTGTGATCTGCCAGAAAGCTACATATTTTATGAGGAACAGACCAAAAATATGGGGCAAAAATTTGGGCATTCTGCAAACCTGTGGGCAGTTGGTATGACAAGGGTGAATGTGTGTGTGTGTGTGTGTGTGTGTGTGTGTGTGTGAGTGTCATCGCTCTCAACCGCTTAAAACAAGAAATCTGGGTATAGCCCAAATTAATCTGGGACAAAGGCCCAAAAAAATAAACCAATTTTAAATACTGCTCTTATAAACTTAGAAAGTTGCTAGAATAAAAGGATTCCTGTTATCATGCAATTTCTGAAGGATATAATATTTGACACTCAAATGTATGTACTTATTTAGAGACTCAGACTTCAGTAGTTTGTCAGAAAACATAGATTTTATGAGAAAAAGACCAAATATATGAGGCAAAAATCTGGACACTTGAGAGGTATGGTATGTACATCAGCATCTGACAAAGTCTTGGCTCAAGAATTGGGGATAAAGAAAAAAAAGCTGGAGACAAAGTAACCAAATCAGACAGGTTTTAAATATTGTTATGTACTTTGAAATTTGATAAAATAAAACATTTTGCCTTAGCATGCATTTCATGAAGTCTAAACCTCAAACTTTTAATGATTACTCAAGGGGCTGCAGTCTTAATTGTGTAAAAAATATCTGAAGAACAGACAGCAATATCAGAAAAAAATCAGGGAGATTTAGCAAAGTGAAGGATAGCTGAGAATATTGCATGACTGTGCAAGGAGGGGGAGATGGAGTTGTAATGCTTTGGACTGTATGTGTCTGACAACAGTGACTTCACTGTTGGTAAGATGGATGTTTTTCTTCCTTCAGTGAATCAGAATAAAAATTCTGACAAGTGCTGGGTCAATAAAGCTGCACAAATTGCTGGATAAATTTCTGTGACTGTGCATGTGGTGGGTCACCTCTGTATCTTTGTCTTTGCATCTTTGTGTGTGACTATCTGTGTCCAGCAGTTATAGCCACTTAATCAACAAAGTATCCTTGGATGTTTTATTCTGAAATAATAAAGAAATGCATAAGTGAAGTTACTGATCTGTGTGTGTGTGTGTGTGTGTGTGTGTGTGTGTGTGTGTGTGTGTGTGTGTGTGTGTGTGTGTGTGTGTGCGTGTGCGCCTATATTTTGGTTGGAAGGCCATGGCCATAGTCAAGGTACACTTTTCACTTAGTGCGAAAATAAGGTGTTCCACATTTTGACTGTTTGTCACACATTGCTATGGTCTGTGTTCCACGCTGGCTTCTTATCAGGTTGAGACCTATGTTCAAGCAATCAAACAACAAGTTTGGTTGGTTCCCATGGAAAATGCTTTGAAATATAAACAAAAAGTGAAAGTGAATAGGCAGGGCAGTAATCAGTTTATTTTAACTATGCTTCAAACATTTTTAAAGTGAAACAAGTTATAAAAAATACTGGGAATTTATTTCCAATGACAATTTTTTTTGAAGAAAGGGTTGGTAGTAGTTGTAGGTCTAACTTATAAGAAAGGAAAAGCATTAAAACAATATTTTTCAGGCTATAAGTGTAACCAAAAAAGGGGGGATTTGAACACTGCCTCACGGTATTCTACACCCTGTGGTAATTTTTTTTATTCTGATTATTTTATAAAAACTAAACATTTTACTTCTACCAATACTGCTATATCTGATATCTTGCATAACACCTTGGGTGGTTTATCTTGCAGTTTGCCATTGTGGCAAATTTTTGTGTAGGGCAGACCTCTCTACCTTGGAAATTATGTATCGCAACACATTTGAGTGATTTAAGATGCAAGAGAGAATTGGACTTTTTAAACATTTAGAACTTCACCCTAAGGTTAAATTTATGTTTATTGACTTTTATGGAGCTTTTGATAAAGCAGGTAGTAAAAGGATAAAACATTTAATTTTAGAAAGAAGGTGGATAGTTAATTTAGGCGCATTAATAAAGCCATGACTAAATGTCGATTTTTAATAAATAGTGCAATTTTGAAAATCACCCTTTACATGTCAAAATAATTCTATGTATGAGTATTGTTAAGCTTTCTAGGTGAAATTATGTTTCATAATGTCTATGAAATTATTGTTTTTTTGAAATTTGAAATAAATATATAATTTAGTGAATTGCATTTCATAACATTGATGAAGTTTTGGCAAAAGTCTGGTTCATAGATCTCTTGTGGGAAGATACCCCAAGTGATTTGGTGAGTAGCCAAGATGGAACGTCAATACATATTTTCGAATGTTTTGTAGTGCTAGCATTTTTTTTTGGAAAGTTTATATATTTATTCATAGTGTGATGAGTGGGGCAAGTGCCTCTGGTGAAAAGTGTTAGGTTGGCTGTAACTGGCTGATCCCAACCACTCTCTAATGCATACTGGCTTTTAAAAGCCAGTATTGCATTTGTGGTCAAACCTGAATACTGCACTGCTCCGTCTGTGGTCTGAACTGTTTAAAGTATTTCTTTATTTGTTTTTAACTAAAATCTGAGTGCTGTAGTAAGCTGCTAACTGCATCTTAAAAGTTAAAATAAAAAGAAAGTCTTTTTTTCAGTAAAACATTAGCACTGTAGTACTCCACCTGGGGTATAGACTGTCACAACTGATTGCTACATTTGTAGCAAACAGCTTGTTACAGTTTTAAAGAAAGTAGATTTTAACTAAAGTGAGTGAAAGGAGGTTCGGGTCAAGCTACAGAGATGGAGGATGATTGGCTCCTTTATTTCAGTAGCCCAGGTACCTGATTGAGGACTTCTTTTTCATGTTGTCTACCTAAAGAGCTGTGGGGGGCATGCATTTGTACTGTGCACAGGAAGTTTTGTAAGAAGATTTTTTCTTTTCACTCTTCAATGAAGAGCTGAGGGATAGAGTGCTACTTTGCTAGAATGGTACAGGGCACTGGATGATTCAACTACACCACTGATTTATCAGATATTCATATGTGCTTGTATATGAGTGGGTAATTGTTGCATTGTTCTAAATTTACAATGGGTGTGAGTGTGAGGGTAATGAAACAGATGGAGAGTGAAACTCTTGCAAGATCCATGTTTAATAAAAACAGATGAGGCAGCTATAATTACTTGATAAACTGCACTGAACTCACTAAAAATGATAGAACACTGCATTTCTCAGAAGGTGGATCTTTTGATAATGCTGTTTTAAAGAATCTTAAAAACAGAAACATAAGCAGAAAGGAAATAAAGTATATGACTTTTGTTGGCTTTTAATAACTGGCAAAAAGAATTTCAAACTAAGGAAAAAGAATCTGTAGTTAGACATTTAAAATATAATTCAGCTAGATTTTTAATGCTGCTAAATGTGCAGAAGATAAACCTCATGGTACATGGGGGGTGCACCCTTTAAATCCTAAAAATTGAAAATAAATCAAACTGACTCATCTGAGTATGACTGACCCCTGATTACGTCAGATCTCCCTCCCCCTTATGACCATTCTGCTTCTTATGAAGCAGATAATTCTCTTTCCCTCTACAGGACAGAGCATATTAGGAAAATGATTCAAAGATAGCCCCCATACTATTTCCCCTGATACTTCCCAAGTTATATCTAGTACTTCAGCCCATCCTAAAAGTTCTGGATACAATAATTCTTATCAAATGTTATGAGAATAGCAGATAAAAGTAGACAGTTTTACTCAAAACATAAGTGCATTTCTGGGATAAAACATATAGATAAATTAAAATGATTTGGTAATTAAAGTGCTACTTCTAGGAAAAATTCCTTGAAGAAATTCAAAAAGACTTACTACACAGTTTCCAATAACTATTGATGGAGAAGAATACAGGTGGAACCTACCTCCCAAGAAAAGCCTCAAGGATGCATCAACTTCTGATTCATTCTTTGATGATGACACCTGCACCACCAACAAACCATTGTACAGGCTCACCCTTTAAGGGAGGTACCTATCCCTGCAGCAGCACATGACAGTGATGCTGAGCTGACTACAAAATTACTCTGCCCGTAGACTGTAGTAGAGCTCCATGCCATTGTAGAGTCTGTCTCTAACCCATTTGGACACATTCAGCCAAATATGCTAACATTTTGGAAGGACATGTACAGTTGCAGAACCCCATCACTAAAGACTTGATGTGCAGTTTAAAAGCCTCCACACCTCCAGATATTTTTAGTAAAGTCTGGGAAAACTAAATTATAGCTGACAATTTACTGAAACACACAGATGAGGGATGTTTAACTGAAATGGATAATCTGCTAAAGGCAATAACTCAGCATGCCCTTCAACACCTAATAGGGCATAAACCAAAGCTATTGTACAGAAATAAAATTACTCTATTGAGCTGTACTTGATCTTTACTTACAGTGCATGATAGACATATCTGAGGCTTTTTAGGACATCTAGAACCCACTGAAAGATTACCAGCCAGCAGGCTGTCAGTAGTATTTGTAGAACGCGTATTACCACCTAAGCAAGATCAAATAAAAATGTTTGTTTAAACTGGATCATTTTAGGTAATCATGAAGTTGTTAATAGACTCAATAAGTGACAGACAATATAGTCAGAGAAGAAAAGGATTAATAAAAGAAATTAGTGGATATTCAATTCCTTCAATTCAATACTGATTTTCAGAGAATGGGGGTGTGGGAGGAGAAATCAAGGATGCAGAGGTAGATCTAGATTCTTTCCACAGGAAACCGCAGAACCGTATCAGGACAGTACCAGCAAAACATCTACCCCATACTTCACCTCAGACCCAGCAGTATGCGTGACTTATTAACTATTGCTTTAAGTGTAGTCATAATGGACACTGGGGTAATGAGTGTCCTTTCCTTCAGCAAACAGAAACATCTTTTCAACCTACCACTCAGTCCAATGTCAAAGCCCCTCAAGAAGTGGAAAAAGGACCTCCTACTTAGGGTACCACTTTGCAGCCACCAAGGTGGCAGCAAGATCATTAGGGCAGCCATGAACAGGACACACAGCTATTTCCTTTGGTATCAGTGGATCAGGAAGGTCCCTATGTTACTATTACAGTGTGAAATTCTACCCTTTCTTTTCTCATTGACACAGGAATATCTTGATCTATGGTAACTTCATTGAATGCAGAAAACCTCCTACTCCCCACAAAATCAGTTTGGGGTGCAGGAGTCTCTGGAACTCCTTTGGATTATCCAGAGGCAAAACCTGTTTCCATTCATATAGTTCATTAAAGAGTGCAACATGCTTTTATTGAAGGAAATTCTGCCGCTTTACATGTTTTAGGTAGAGATATATTGTGCAAATTCCAGTGTACTGCATTTGGCACTCCAGATTGAGTAGTCTTAGACATTCCTAATGGACATTCTCTCCTGGGTCTATATTCAGGTGATATTTGTGCAGATAAAAGCACACACTTCTCAGTACTTGAGTGGAACAGACCTCTACAATGGCTGATCTGGAGGGACTTGAAACTCTTCCCCCACAGCTGTTGACTACCCATGGCAATGAGATAGGGCACATAAAAGATGCAGAACCAGTTAGAGTTATTTTAAAACCTTATGAGTATTATTAATGATAGTTCAGTATTCATTATCAACTGAGTCAGAGAAAAGACTTGGACATGTCATTTCTGCCTTACTCCAATAGTCCCGACCAGAAGCCCACGTAAAATGCCTATTTTGTCAGTTGAAAAAACAGGCAAGGAGACCTATAAGTTTGTTGAAGAGTAAACAGCAGTTAATACCATAGAAGAGCTGACTTTTCATGGCGTACCTAAGCCAGTTACTAGGCTATGTACTAGCCTACTGATGGCTACCACCATTTCAGTGATAGATATTTCTTATGCTTTCTTCTCCCTTCCATTTCACACAGACAGTCATTATGTGTTTGCTTTTACATACAAAGCACACTAAAATACATGAACAAGATTTCCTCAATCTATGTAGAATCACCTGCTCTTTTCTCTAGAGAAAGGAAGAAACAGGTAAAATTCAGTTTCCCAGTGGGTCAACTATAATACAGTATGTGGACAATTTACTTTTAGCTTCTGATTTTTTACTCTAGCTATCAACAAAACACTGTTTTTCTTTTAACCAAACTAGCAGAACTGGGATTTAAGGTTAACAAGACAAGACTGCAGTTATGGAACCCACAAGTTCAACATTTAGCACATATTATTTCAGAAGGTTCTTGTCAAATTTTCCCCTCATGCATTACTGCTATTCAAGTTGCACCACACCCTACAAAGATAAACAGTTGAAGGCTTTTCTGTTAACTGCCAACAATGGATTTCTAATTATCCAGAAGTAGTAAAACCATTGTTAGAATTATTAAAGAAAGATATCCCTGAGCCCTTGCCCTATTTGGAACATCATGAACAAATGTTTTATCCAGGTACAAACTTTACGTTCTAAGCCTCCTACTCTTGGATCACCTGATTATTCAAAGATGTTTTTCTATTCTGTTGTGAAAAAAAATAAGATAACACTATGATTACTGGCACAACATACAAATGATAGTTTTAGACTTGTTGCATATTTTAGCACAAACCTTGATCTGGTAGCAGCAATCCTCCCCCACTGTTTTGGGGGTTGACTGCAACAGCTTCCAAACTAGAAGCAGTGCAAGACTTTTACTGCAGTTCCACATTCTGTAGAAGCATTGTTACAAAGAACCAAAACACAATATTTATCTGCTACACAATTATCTAAATATGAATTGTCATTGCTTAATAACCCTTCCTTGCAGGTCATTATGCGTCCGGCTTTTAACCCTCCTTCTTTAATTCATACAGCAGGTGAAGGAGAGCCACATAACTATGTTGTTGCAGATATCCATGTGTTTCATTCTAGATCAGATCCAAAAGATGCCCCATTGCTGAATATTGAGTTACTTCTATTTGTCACGAGCTCCTGTATTCAATGGGAAGACAGCATGTTAGTAGAAACATTTTCCATGTATGCAGAAATGAAGTACTGTTAATCAGACAATAAAATGGAAATGTGGCTGCTCACTTAATTGAACTTGTAGCCATTACTGATGCATGCAAATTAGCAAAGGACAAACCAGTAACAATTTTTCATCGACTCCTGTTATGCTTATGGGGTAGTTTATGATTTTGGGTCACTTTAAAGAGAAAGAGGGCACATGAAATCAGCAGGAACTCTTATCAAAATTATGTTTTTGTTAATGAACTGTTGAATGCACTTTAGTTACCAAGGAAATAGCTGTGGTCAAGTGTGTTGTTCATAGGACTGACTATTCTTATATTTCAAAAGGCAATACTTTTGCATATATGTAGGCTCGACAAGCTTTCTCTAGTTCAGAATTTATTTCTGCAGCAATTGCAGGAAACTAATACACCTGTTTCTTTACAGGCGTTAACTTTAGAAAATCATGCTAATGACTCTGAAATGGTAAGTTGGATCCATGATCACTGTGGTTGCTCTCCTGATTCATTGTGATACCACCAGGATAGGATGCTAGTAGTCCCATGTTCTTTTCTAACTCAGTTGGTTCAGGCTCATCATTTGCCCTCTCATTTGGGAAAAAATGCATTAATAAGATAGACTTCGTTGATTAGTATACCCCTTATATTTCTGAAGTCATGCAGCATTTTGTAAAGAGTTGTATTATATGTTTAGAGCACTGTGATGACATGAGATATTGCCAGCTATGCCAGAGAGAGTAGGACAGTGCATGTGCAACATATGCTAGCATAGCTAGCTGGAGTTTTTTAAATAATTATATGTCATTTGTATATCAACTGATTTGTACAGGTGCTTGTGTTGAAATGCATTTGTAAAGCTGCTTGTATTAAAAAAATGTACCAACAGTGGGTACTGATGGACAGAAAATAAATACACCTGTATGTCAGACAGTATTGTAACTGTTGAAATGAATATATTGTAACAGAGGATACTGGAAAAGAAGAGTAGAGGTTAATCTGAGTCCAGCTAACTTTGAAAAATAGTCTGAAATTAAATTACCTGGATTAGGCCATAAAGATTGTATCTCACAGTTCTGATTGCAGCCAGAGACAAAATGTCTGTGAAAACCAGGACTAGTAATCCTACTTTAGTGTCCTTATGGGTGAACTAATTACTACCCTGGTAGGGTGGATGTTTTTGAAATAGTTTTGTAGCTTCCAGATGCTATAACACATCTTAGCAAAGCTCTAATTTTGCATGTTATAACACATATGTGCCAGATTCTAGTAAATGAGTAAGGGTGGGAACCAGAGTCAGATGACCAAATGTATGTGATGTCATTGTATAATCCAGCACTGAAATGTTGTTTTAATACTTGATGAGACAGATATCTTAGAGCAGTCTGTTTTTGAAATTTGAGAAAGAAGAACCACTCATCCACTTAATCTTGCCTTGCTCTAGTAAGTGAACTAAAGGACAGTAATTCTTTACATTAGTTAGGAAAATATAGCGAGGTTAGTTGAGTATTGTTTTTCTGTATCTGTGTGAACCTTTAGATATGTGTTATTTTCAATATTTCCTGTGGACAAAACTCTGGTGTTTATTGTAAATAGATATTAAGTATTTTCATGTTATTTTATTATTTATTATTAAATATATTTAAACTTTTCATTGTGGCTGGTCATTCAGAGAACATTTTAACTTTGAGAGTACTTATATTTATTTGGTGACATTGTGGCCATTCCTGAAAGCCATGCTGCATTGGTCAAACACTACCATTTGCATTAGTATTAATTTTGCTCAGTATAATTGGATACCTTTGTAAGAGCCTTAAAGTAGCTGGCTTTGGAGTGCTCTGGTAGCAGTATCTACCTTATAGTCTTGGCAGAGAGGGAATAGTTTGTAAATCTTAGCCAGCCTTTCCCAGGTGTGTGTGTGTGTGTGTGTGTGTGTGTGTGTGTGTGTGTGTGTGTGTGTGTGTGTGTGTGTGTGTGTGTGTGTGTGTGTGTGTGTGTGAGAGAGAGTGTGTGTGCATGTGTGTGTGAAAATCAAATCTCAAAGACTGTGTGTGTCAGCTACTTGGAGCAGGGACAGCGAGCACTGGTTTCACAGAGAGGGTGGTGAAGGACTTGGCTTGGAACACTCAGCTGAGGACTCAACTCTACCGTTGTGGTCAATGTGCAGTCTTATTTGGGCCTGGTGAGAGAGAGAGGGAAATCCCACCCCAGTACAGGAGGGTGTTCCCTGTGTGCTCTTAAGGGAAATTATGTTTGGTGCAGAGAGCTGCATCTGGAAATATTGTGTGTATCTATTTTTGTTCCAAGTGAACGTCCCTCACTGGTGTCAGTGGTGAGGACTGAGGCTCATTACTGTCCCAGAGCAGGAATGTTACAAGCATACTGTGTCAAAAAGTTTTCCTGTCCTTACACAGTCTTTGAAAAAGCCATGTGGCCCTTTCTTTTGAGTGCAGTGGGATTTCATTGAACTCCCACAGTCTCAGAAATTCAAATATGTTTTGATGATTGTAGATGTGTTTTATGGATGAGATGAAGCTTACTTCTATGCAAAGAATGATACCACTGCAGTCTCTAAGAAAAATTTGAAGGAGTTAATGCATACATTTTGTGTTTCTTATTGTCTTCATTCAATTAAGGAAACCCGTTTTGCAAGCTAGAGTGCGTACGTTTTTAAATGTGAACATGCAATTCTATTGTCTGCACAGGCACCATGCTCCAGGAATTGTTGAAAGAATGAATCAAATGATAAAGGCTACAATTGCTAAATTGTGTAAAGAAACTTGTCTTAAATGGCCAGAGGTATTGCTTCTAGTAGTGTTTAGTATATCTAGTGTAACTCACAGTCTTAGAAAGTAATCCCCCACAAAATTCTAATGGGAAGACCTATGAGAATTCCTGCAACAACTTTGCACAAAAATTTGGAGTTACAGAATGTTGATGCATCTGTTTTGTTTTTTTATTGCAAGTGTATCTTTTCTATTTTGCTGCATATACACACAAATAATACAAGCTCATCAGCAACCTAGTTCAACTTTCAACCATGATGTTTTGCCTAGTGATCTATTTTTTTCCTTTTCATCCTCCTTTCATGATCAATCCTTTTCAAGAAGACATGCCCTTAAAGCAAGATGGAAGGGACCCTTCCTGGTTTTCCTGACAACAACTACAGCCATCCAATGCAAAGGATCACCCACTTGCGTTCATGTGTCACATGTCAAGAAAGCCCTCCCTAGTGACAGATACTGATGCAATGCCAATGATGCAATCCCATTCATTAATGATGAGCCTATTTCATCCCATACAAGAAAAAAAAAACAGGGAACCCAAAGTATCCAGAACCAAGGCCAGAAGAACATCATCATGGTCAGAAATAAGACTCAATGATTCTTCAACATCAACACAATGTTATTGGAAATGAAATGTAGTGATCCAGCAACATCATCTACAATGAACAGCGAGTCAAAAATGGTCCAGGATTCAGGTAATGATTTAAGTGAGCAGGCATCATTTGCAGGACTTCAACCAGTTCAGGATACATAAAGGAGTTTAATTGGAAACTGATGCTATAATGACTATAAAAAGAGAATATACAAAAAAAATTGCTCTTGCAGCACTCGGGCTTACTCTGCTCCCCTACCCTACCCCCATTTCCCACCCACCCCACTACACCTAAAGTTATATCTCTTAACTCCTCCCACCTAACAATCAATCAACTTCTACACCCTGTTGACTAACCACACCCTAACCTGCTGAGCTTCCTAAACCACTCCATCAACAAACTTTACCATACACTTTACCATCTTCTCCTCCTACAACAATCTCATCTGCAACTAACTTCTGCTACCCTCAGCACTCCATCACACTCCTGCATCTCTGTCTACCCTAAATAGTCCCACTGCTAATTCTTATTCTCACGTTACCACCAATCCACTTTGTATAGCTTCTCACTCCCATAGTCACATCATTCCATATCATGCTTCTTATTTACATAACTACCCCATTAATTATCTTTCTCATCTTCTTAACTACATATCATACTAAACTATTATACTTAAAACCATCACATGCACTTCCCCATACCCTTAACAATGACAATATCTAGTCATACTCAATCTTTCTCTCTTTATATGACGTCTCCTACACACATCTCCTCAAAATCAGAATACTATCTCACATCTTTCCCTTAAACATAAACTAAACTTCTACACCTATTACCCTTATGCTCCTCAACTTACTCTATTGTCCCCCATCTCTCTTCCCAGCCCAAACAACTTTCCACTCTTATCTACCCCCCTACATCTTCGCCCCATCTTCCCCTCATGTCCACTTCAACCCCCAAAAACTTAACCATCTTTTCAATGAACATACAAAGCATACTTAACAAAACCACTGAACTGCATTTATGGATAGCTCACAACAACCATCATATCTTAACCATATCGGAGACCTGACTAAAACCCCATATCTCAAATAACCAAATCCTACCACCTGGATATAACATCTACCAGCTGGATAGAATCCAAAAAAGGGGGAGGTGTTGCTATTCTCTGTTCTGAACAACTTAACATCTCCCCCGTCTACTCCTCTCCCAAACTTCTAACCCACAGAACTGCTAATACTAAACTGTCTTTTAAACACCCATAAAAAATTGCTATGGCTTTCATTTATATCCCACCAGTTAAAAACATCCCCATCCTTGAACACATGCTATCTTGGATTTCACACAGCATTCCCTATGAAACAGTCATCCTTGGTGATGTAAATATAGACACGAAATACTTAGTACAGACTCACCTAACCACAACATAAAACTTCATGGCTTCAATCAACTTATTACAACCCCCACACTTATGAATAAAAACTCTAATACCAGCTGTATCCTTTTCTGGATCCTCACATCTGATCCTAATCTCTATCACGACCCTTGTACTCTATGTGATACCATAAGTGACCATCTGCCCACCCACATCCAAAGACACTCTCTCCAACTGTACAGGTCTCACTTATAAAAAGACTGCTGCAAACACTCCAGTTTTAATTCTGTTATATTTAATAACAGACTCTCATCGATCAACTGGTCATTTCTCTGTCACCTTCCCATCAATGATGCAGTACTGAAATTCAACCACATCATGCTAGATATTCTCAACTCCCTAGCATCCCTAAGGAAAATTAGGATAAAATCAAACTATGTCCCCTAGCTTTCAAAAGACACTCACTCCCTTATGCATAAAATAGTGCTTGGAAATACCGGCTAAAAAACAAATCCCCTACACACCTTAAGAACTACAAGGGACTCAGAAATCACACAAAAAACAAATTAGCAATGATAAGAATACCCAGACAAATCACTACTCAAATCCCCATAATTCAGAAGTACCATCAACAAAATTTTTCACCCAGAAAGTCCTATCACCCCAAACCCCTACCCAAACAACACAGCATAGGAAACCAATACCCTTCTCAACTGCAACTTTATTGACGCTATCCACAATCTAACCCATATAAACCTTAACACCTATCCCCTACCATTCTATATACTGACAAAACCCCCTTTTCACTTAAAATAGTCTCCACTAACTACATAAAATCAGTCCTCCATAAACTAAAACCATGCTCTCCCTCTACAGATAATTTACCACCCCTCTTTCTAAAGCTCACTAGAGACTCAATAGCCTATCCAATTTCTCTACTAATAAATATATCAATCCAAGAATCCATAGCCCCTGACATCTGGAAATCTTTCTATACTATACCTCTGCACAAAGGTGGAAACTCCACAGAGCCTTCCAATTACAGACCCATAGTTATTCTTTCCCCACTTTCAAAAATCCTCAAAAATGTATACATACACAGATTCTCAACTTTCTAATCCAAGAAAACCTTCTGACAACTACCTAGCATGGCTTGTGACCAAACCGCAGCACTGCTACTGCTCTTATATCTTTTACTCATACTGTTGCTGAAGTTAAAGACAGCCAACTTGTCTCTTGTCTGTTCCTAGACCTCTCAAAGGCCTTTGATACAGTATCACACTCTAAGCTTCTAACAATATCACACTCTAAGATTCTAATAAAACTATTTGATCTCAACCTCTCATCTTATATTCTTGAATGGTTCTCCAGGTACCTTTCCAAAAGGCTGCAGTCCATCAAATGGCACACCTACTGCTCTCTGTTTCTGTCAATCCAAACAGGAGTTCCCCAGGAGTTCATTCTTGGACCCCTACTATTCAACATTTTTACTAACAACCTACACACATTGTGCAGCCACTCCTCTCCTATTCAATATGCAGATAACTATACTCTTATCTCCTTCTCTGATAATATCTCTCGACTTCACACACTTGCCCAAAACTCATTCCTTTCTGTTGAAAGATGCCTCACAGAAAACCAGCTCATCTTAAATCCAAATAAAACCAAACTTCTTCTCTTCCTTCCAAAATTTCTATCTCAGCACAAATCCACCTTTACCATTTCATCACTCAATAACACAATCATTAAAGTAATATCCCACACAAAGCTCTTTGGTGCCATAATTAATGATCAATTAAAATTTGACCTTCATGTTCAACAGTATATAAAAAAATCACCAAAAACTGGGTTAAATTTATAGGACCAAAACAAATCCTTACTTTAGAATCTAAACTTTCTCTGGCTTAGGCATTCCTCCTACCCAGCCTACTCTATGCCTCTCCAATCCTAACAAACTTACAATCCACATTAATTGCTAAGCTCAAACTTATAACAAAATTGCAAGATTTGTCACAAATCAACCTTACAAATCTCACCACTCTCTTGCACTAAAAAAAACTACAGTGGATAGAATTCTCCCAACAGCTACTACTTTTGTAGCTATACATAACATACTCCATACTCAACAAATCCACTGCCTACCCTTTCCTTTCTTCTCTAGTGTCCAACTACATCCCAAAAACATTCACTCTGAAGCTCTAGCCAACATCTCCTAGATATTTACAAGCCCAATAAAACCATTGGCAAACTTTTATACAGATACTCTGTATCTCAAGACTAGAACAAACTCCATTTTAATGTAAGACACATCACACACATAAGTTGATTCAAGAAAGAGCTAAACAAACTTCCTGTCTAACTAATGGATCTGCCCCTGTCAGGACTCTACATAACCTCTCCCTCCCCCTTCTTTACTTCTAATAAAATTCTTTATTTTTTTACAGCTCTAACTCACATGAGTTTTCAACTATGAGGTATATCTGTATCATTCAAATATGGGATATATCCACCTGTAGTTCAATTTTATGCTTCATTCTCTGCTACAGTCTATGTAAAAAGTGATGTTTCAATTTTGTAGTTCTTCTATGCTATGTAACAACATATCTCATAAGTTATGTTTCAGTTTTATATTTCATTGTATTTTCCATGCTATGTAACAACTTATATCTCATCTTTGTTTATATCATGTCAGCAGTTTTTTATTGTTTATTTTTCTTTTGTTGTACTGGAGCTTGTCTCCTCAGTCTCCACTGAAAATGGGCTTTTGGCTCAGTTGGACCAACCCAGTTAACAAATGTCAAATAAGTAAGTAAATAAATAAATAAATAAATATGCCATACTTGCTTGCAAATCTTTGAGAATCCTTTCCAGCCCTAGCCTAACTGATATTCATATGGGCTTATTATTGGGACTACTATTTTAGAATTTATCATCATTTTATTGCACTTTCTTCTTTCTTCAGAAGCCATGGGAACTGTTAAGTATTGAACAATGTTTTATCATAGATAAGCATTTGGTTAAAACAAGAGTTAGACTGAACAGAGAACACCAGATTGGCATCCTAAGTTTAATACTTTCTTCACTGTATTGCATACTTATGCCAAAACAATGAATGTCAGTAACTGTTAGGTGTGTGCACATATACTGCCTGTGAATGATGGGGGTATTCCTTTGTTTCCAGTACAAGTGAGTGAGGCAGAAATTGGACCAGCATTTTGAACAATGTTTTTAAATAAAAATCAAAAAGGTAGACAAAATTCTTGGCATAATACTACCCCCTTAAAATTAGTTTTAATCCAATTATCAATGACTGTGAAGGTACATACTTGTTAGGATAAAAATGGGACACTCACTTCCAGTTGGATGAAGCAACTGTAATGATGCTCGAAAATAACATGATGGGGCTAGAGGGTTGGGTATGACAGCATTATATGAATGTTGTTATATATGTGGAAATCAAGTTTACCATTTCTTACCAATGGTCTGTCTGAGATGTTACTACATAGGTCATGTTATTCCATTCAATATACAAAAACTTAACCTAGTGGGAAAATTTGTAATGCTCTCCAAAAAAGGGAGGCAAAGGACATTAGGAGTCCAGTTATGAAATGAGATTACAATTGCAATGATTATTGTGCATAGTGTGCTACTGCAAAGTAGAATGGCACTTGACTTCACCCTTGCTTCTAAGGGTGGTATGCATGCATTCATCAAAATGGAGTGCTGCTTGTTTATTCCTGATAACAAGCATGGCATTCTTAGTAACTTAGAAATTATACAAAAGGTTGAGGAACTGTCTCATGCAAAGAAGAATTACAGCTCACAATGAGCTTGGTTGACTAACCTTTTTTTCTGGTTGGAGATGAAATATTTTAAAATTCTATATGCTTATTACTATAATTATAATACTTTTAGGAATTATTTTATTTATGTGGAAAATGTTGATTGTGAAACTCCTTGAATCCAGAAAAAAGTATTACATTGGAAAATGTGCATATTGAAAATAGAAATGAAATAGTGCCATTGATGGCAATTGAAGAAAATTGCAATGAAAGGGAGGATATTGAAGAAAGTGTGCTAAACAATTTTGGGCAAATATATGATAGTCTTTTCAGAAAATAGTTTGAAATTGAATGGTATTCAAATTGTCTTTTTATTCCGTCTATGCAGAGACATGTTTAACGTTCACAAAACTATTTTTGCTAAGCATTTGTGTAAATATTGTACATATCATAAGGACAGAAAGAAAAGCACCTTTTGAACATCTGATTGCATGTGAAAAAGTGCCTACCCATTTGATGCTTCACAGCAGCAAATGGAGGATTGTTATAGCGGAAGTGAAAGATGGGAAAAATGTTTAGTGTATACATCATATTTTCTCTTTTAGGAAGCCATCCTGATTCAAGATGGAGCCTAACAGCTTGGGCTTATCTTTATTTTTCCTTCATTGCCAATGTGAATATTGCCAGTGTAGAAAATTGCAAAATGGAAGACCAAAACTTCTACCTAATAAGGAAAGGCAAAAATAAGGGGTCTGCAAATTCTTAGTAAGCAAAATAATACAAAGGTGTTTAGTTTTAATTGGGTGGTAGATAGCATATATGCACAATGTTTTGCCTAGCAGCTTTTACAATATAAAAGAACGAAGTTTCCTCTATTTGGTTTGACAAGCCTTGATTGCTTTGTCTCCCATGTAGGTGCATCCTTTTGCAATAAAGGAGATTACTCTAATTTGATGAACTGTATTGCATGAAGTTATTTTTATTGTAACTTTAAAGCTAAAACAAAGGGTCTCTGACTGACAAAGTTTGCAGATGATTGCAAGTTGGGAGCTATTATTAACTCCCCAAGTGATGTTGACATCCTACAGAATGGCCTCACTGAGACCGACGACTGGTGTCAGAACCATGGCTTTAAGCTCAATATCAAAAAATATGTTGTCATCCCTTTTGGGAAAAACCTGGTACCCATGAATTACCACATTGATGGTAGTCCACTAAACACAGAAGGTGTTATAAGAGATCTGGGAACACAGGTTGACAGCAGCCTCTTTTTTGACCACCACATTGCCACTGTGGTCAGAAAGTCCTTCTATGCGGCACATCTCATTACTAAGGGTTTTGCATCCAGGAAGAAAGAGGTCATTGTCTCCCTCTACTCTTCCCTCATTAGGCCAGTCATCAAGTACAATGCCCCATTTGGCATGTAACTCACTAGACACCTGCAACAACATGAGAGGCTGCACAAGTACTTCACAAAGAGGATCATAGGCCTTAAACACTTGTCCTATATGGATAGACTCAAAAAACTCCAACTATTCTCTGTCTCATATCACCTACTTAGAGGCAATCTCTGCTTGACATACAAATCCATGTCTGATCCAACTCTGTTAGAAATGCTACATCTAAAGAAAATCCCAGTTCCTCCGCACCACATGCTCCAGTGACCTAAACATCATTACTACAATCAACAGAATGTGCTGGAGGGGCAGGTTCATAACCCAAAGACTGCCCTTGCTATGGAATAGATTTCCCATACATGTCAAACAGAGCACCTCACTGGCACTCTTCAAGAGAAACCTTGATGAGTGGATGGGAAATAGAAAATTCACCCCAGGATCACTCCAGTGGCTCTACTCAACAGAAGCACTGGGAACTAAGGTCGGGTGGCATGATGTCAGGGTAATCTTATGGGCTAGGTTTGTAAAGGGTCCAGGGCCATTAGCCTAGTACACACCTATGAAGCTATGAACCTATGAACAATACATTACATTTTGTACATTTTGCTAGGTTTTGTAAAATGCAGCTGCCGTAAAGTGCAATACTGAATTTTAGCTGCATTTATGTTATTCTAATTTCCATAGTAAAGCTAACCAAATTTTGTAGCAGAGTTTTTCATCATCTGTTCTGTTTGGTCATGCATATTGACTATATATCTATGTGTCTTCCACATGGGAGTGGAGTAGGTCTGCAAGCTGCTGAGGTGATGGGGTGGAATTGGGTAGACAGATGAGCTACAACTACAATGAGGGCTAATGTAGGGTTTGGCCAGATCTTAACATTACATTTCAACACATGTTAAGGCACAAACTGAACCATAACTAAATCAGTAATTCTAAGCATTTCATTCAATCAGAGGAAGCATCTAATGACTTTCATGTGGGGTTTAGTGGTATGGAGCACAAGTCTTTCAGCGTTATAGCTTATCATCAGCCCATCTTGTGTGAAAATTACCATTTCAAGCTTATATGAGTAGGATTTTCATTTAAAGTACATCACTGGACAAAATCCAACTCACATATTCACTGTCAATGCAGTCAAAGGATTAAGACTCTGTGCTGGTAAAACGATTCTTAATTGTAGCCATAAGTTGGATTTTCTTTGTCTTTCACTTGCAAATGGTGTAATATTGACCAAGTTACTTAACAAAACAGTACTCGTACATCACACCTCAAAGAAGGTACACTGCTCAGTTACTAAATAAGAATGCAAAGATCATAATGTCATTGACTTTCTTCTGGACCCAACAAGCTTATTGGTAACAACAAATGTGACAGACAGCCTTCAATCATTTGCTTTTTACTAATGAACCCATACTTTGAAGGTTAGTGTGAGGTTCAAAACTTATGCAAGGTGTTCACAAAATGTTTCAGAGTGCAATACCATGAAAATGGCATATCATACTGGAGTTAAAGCATACTTCTCAGTAATGTTAATAATGTTACAGGAATGCAGAAAGCAGCAGATACTTTGCAGTGCCAAGACAAAATTATATATTTTCTCAGTTTTTATAAAAAGCAGAAACACATAGAAAATCCCAAAGAGTTGTGATCAAAAACATTTAAAGTGGTCATATTAAGTAAGTAAAAATGTGGTACTGACTTAAGAAAATAAAAGGACTTTGTTAAAATCATGCAAAAGGAAATGATTACTGTAAGCTGTATGATGCCATTGTGTTTTCCATTTGTTGATTAAAATCTTATGGAATAGCATAAAATGAAGAGTGTGAGACAATGATGTTTTGCACATTTTATCTTTTTTTTTAGTTTTTATTAAAGTCTTTTTATTTCCTCAAACCATTGCCAGGTTTATTTGAACTGCACCTCTAGATTAAGTAACTACTTCCTCACAACAGCTATGTTGAGATACACATGCCCATAATTGTTTCTTTACTTTGGTAAAAATTGTTCCATAAAAATTACTCACCTTCACTAGCAGATATTGCTACTCATTCTATGATGTGAAGTGTGCATTATAAATAATTATATGACCCTGAACCCTGTATACAATACAAATGTAATATTACAGAATTCAAACAAAATTGGCTAGTACTGTAAATATATTATTACATATGCAATAGTCATGGGAGGGTTTTTAAGTCATTTATATGCTTACAGGCTAAGTTGCACAGCAACGGCATCTAATTCATGCACAGTTTTATATAGTTATGCACCTATTGTATCAGTCTGTGTTTGGTGCAACTACTGTAGTTGTCTGTGTTCATAGTGGAGTCTTAGTTTGAATAGTTATTTATTTGTATGTGTCTGCATGCATTTATTCATTTACCAAGGTAGTACACTGATCAATAATGTCCAATTTAAAACTCAGCCTGGATAAAATACAAAAGATTTCACAAACAAAAAATACAGAAATGTAAGTTATAACAGAGTAGTTCAAAATAGTTACATAGAAAAAAACTGTATATACACATTCTAGTAGACAAGCAGAGTATAATGTACAATCAAGCAGACTGTAACATAGAATATATACACTAGTTTCTAAAGCTGGTCAACTTTCAGTAAATCTGGAAAAGGAGAAGAAACTTGAAAAGGAAATGTACTGATAGTTTGTGTTAGGTGATATGTCCTTTGTTGAAACTATCATTTGGCTTGGATGTACTTTTTCAATTGCATTCTGAACTTGGAATGACTATTGCTTTCCTTTAGGTCAGTGGGAAGAGTTTGCCAAAGAGAAGATGCCCGAGAGGGGAATGCATGTGCAGTAATGTGGAGTTTGGATCTAGGGATACTGAGAATTGGTGTGGCTTGTGAGTTGTGTGAGGAAGTTTTTTATGAAATCTAGTTGTAAGGGGAGTAGATGTGAAGGATTCGATTCGTTTTTTGAGTTGGGATCCCAACGGTAGGTTACACCATTGTTTTTTGGGTAGCAATATGATGCTTGAGTTTGCAGTGAATCATCAGATGCTATTAGATATTGTCTGGAGTGCAATGGTGTTTTTCATCGAGGCAAAAGCAACGGAAAGTCCATCTTCAATTTGAGAAAGGAGAACTTTGCCAGTGGCTATTCTGGCTGTCTGGGATAGAAAAGGGATAGTTTTTTGGCTCCAATGGGAGGGGGCATTTATTTTGTTCTCACTCTGTGTATGTGAAAATGGAAGTTTAGTGACTGATCATGCCCTACTCCTAGGTATTTGAAGGTGGAGTGTGTTTCTGTGGAATAGTTGTCTAAGTCAAAGATAGTTAAATATTCAGTTTTTTTTTGGTGACTTTTCTATGGAATTCCAAAAAGAATAGTTTTGGCCTTGGAGGGGCTAAGAAGTAGTTTATGAGGCATATATATCTATATCTATATCTATATATCTATATATATATATATATATATATATATATATATATATATATATTAAGGCTTTATATTGTCAGATACAGCAGGAGTATCAGTGGTAATATATTCAAGTAGAAGAGAAACTTCTTTGGGATGCATACATTTAAAGTGGAAGAAGGGGGTGAATGATGGTGAGGTGAGAAATGCATGATCTGTGGAAGCTGTGGAGTTTATTTATTTATTTTTAATTGTTTAGCTCCCTCAGATTTAATTTATACTGGCCAGGATCTCAGGACCCCATATCCACACTGAGTCTACTAGCATCATCCTACCTCCCCCAGACTTGCTCAGCATTTATTGGGGCCAGTTGTAGATATTAAGGGTGTCCTGGAGGCTCAGCCATCTGTGCTTCCATCCAGTGTGTTTTGTGTTATTATTATTTTATATGTCCTACCCACTTTTCCCTTTCCCTGCCCCACCATGCTTGCTGGTTGTGCCCATGGGGCAAATCCCCTCTTTGGACCACTCCTCCCCTTAGAAAGCATCATCAGCAAGTATTTCCCAGCCCACAATGGCCATGCCCATTCTTCCCTGCTCCAAGAGTCACCTGAGATGTTAATCAAACCTGGGTCAGTTAGGACTTAGCAAGATCTTAATCCCTCTTCACCACTGGACTGGCTTGAGATGTGGAGTTTATTGATGAGAGATTGCTGAAATTTTTAAGGAAATATTCTGGGGAAATGTTTGTTGTTCCACATTGAAGGGTGCTTGTAGAGAGAGTATCATGAAGAGAACTTGTTCCTGTAAGAAGGTTGCATTCTTTTCAAAAGTGTTTAGGGGACTGCAAAAATGCAATGTTTCTTTAATTGAAGATTGTGTTGTGCCTTCTAATGGGCTTCTTGGCTGCTTACATAAGGCTATAAAGGAAGTACTGTTCTCAGTTACAGGGGTTTCTTTCTGATTTTGTCACACATCGCTCCTTAGCCTAAGGAGATTTTTGAGTTCAGTGGATAGTCATCCAGTTTTGGTGGGTTTATAAAGCCTGTGTATAAGTGGAAAGAATTTGTCTTGTAGCTTTAGTAAAAAGTTGGTTAGACTTTCAGCTGCTGTATTATGGTCATTTAAGGAGAGTATATGGTTCCAGTTGTGGGCTGTGAGAAAGTCTTTGATTTTGTCAATATTAGAGCTACACTTGTTTCATAAGGCTTTAAATATCATTGGCAGTTTTATAGAATGGTTGATAATTGAAAAGGTGATTGGTCAGTGGTCACTTAGTGATGGTGACAGAATGCTTATTTTGGAGATGGAGTTTGGTATATTTGTAATGATCAGGTTGATTGTGGAGTGTTTGGAGGACCTGAGGTTAAATCTTCTTGGTTCTTTTATGAGCTGAAGGAGACCTAGGTCTCCTAGAAGAAAAAATGTAGGATGAAAAAGTCCAAGATAATTAAAGTTGATGTCACATGGAATGATTATGTTACTATTTTTGGAACAATTATTAAGAATGTTAATTATAAGTGATTTGAATGTATTTAAGGAAGAGGGGTGGCATATGGGCTGTAGCAATCAATAGTGTGTTTTTGAGTGCTGGAAATTTTAGGAAAATCCATTTAGTACTGGACTTTGAGGGGGGAGTGGAGTTTCACTGGGCAAGAACTTTTTGGTTTAGGTAATTTTTAAGCCTAATTTGAGAGTCTACCCCAGATCATTTACCTGATTTGGCATCACTGACATACATCAAGGAGGTTAAAATTAGTTATAAGTTGGGGGATTCTTGTTTGTCCCAGAATTCTGTGACTGCTAGAATGTCTGGGTTCTATTGAGTAATAAAAGCATTTATGTAATCTAGCTTGGTTCTGATGCTATGAGCATTGAGGATGGAACAGACCAGTTCTACTGTTTGGGAATAGGAGATATTGGGTCTGGGTTGGGTTCAATGTTACTCATTAGATGGAGCATAAAGATAATGGAGGATAAAAGGAGGTCCTTGGTGTTTTTTATGGAGAGAGAAGTATATTTTTGAAGTCTTTTTAATGATATATAATAATGATACTGAGAGGTGTGGGATGGGGAGTGGTTTGGTCAGATTACTAGGGATTGTGGTGTCGAAGTTATGGAAGTAGGGGTAATACATGTCATGTGATGATTGGTTGGGAAGTGTTTTATGAAGCTGTTTGGCATTGGTTGTAGGGGGTGAGGGAGGTGAAGAAGAAATAAAGAAGTAAGACAAGGTAAGGTGTGGCAAGATGAACATTTTCTTCAGAAATCATGTGTTGGGTTTGTTTAGAAAGTTCTTTATGAGTGTTAAGACTTTCAGTAATATTATAGTACTGACTTTAAGAGCTGTGAAGTAAAGTAAGTTATGTGTTTTTTGGTAGCATCTCTTTAAGAGGTGTATCTTGAAGGTGAGACTGTGGGTGGAGATCAGACAAGATATATTGGTAGGTCAGATGATGGTTTGGGAATTGGGATGGGAGGGAAGCAAAACAAGAACAGCTACCACTTTCTTGGGATTTTATCAGTCAAGGCCTTTGCCTAGCAGTGACCTCAAAAAGGTATGGGCAAATGCATGAGGTGTTCAGAAATGAAAGCTGGGAGGAAAGAGAATCTGCTAATAACTGTATGACAGTAAACCAGCAAATGTCCCACTGATTTATTGGGTTAAGGTAGTCAGTATCCATAGTATAGGGGTAACTAATACATGGTATTTGTCAGCTGTTACAATGGTTTAGAAAGGCAATTTACCTATGGCGATGGAAGTGTACTGAGAGGAAGCATCATGCAAAGAGCAGCCATGGGGATTCCTCATGCCATATTATAGTTATAAAATAGAAAAGCAGAATTGAAACACACATAAGCAAAATTTACCAGATAAGTGGGAAGTACACCTTGTGTTTTTTTTTGCATGCTTTTCCTTTGCTAAGGTGAATGCTGGAAGAGTGTGGTTAGAATTCACTGCACATGTGAGATCTGTTTAGAGTATGAGTAAAAACCCAGATAGCTTGGCAAAGTTGTGAAATAACTGAAGGAGAAAAAGCAAATAGTGTAAGAAAGCCAAGGGAAAGTAGATATAAAATAGACATGCAAACAAATTCAGTACAACAACAATAAAGATGTAAATGCAATGAGTACTGTTAGTATTCCCAAAATTAAGTGCCCACTAAGTAAAAATTAAGTCTGAGACAGTTAACTTCATGCAAATAATGCATACAGGAGGTAAATAAACACTGCAAACTTGAAAAATAATGAAAACAACAAAACAAAACAAAAAAAAAACATGTAGGCCAGGATTCACGAATCCTCCGTGTAAGACTAAAGTAGTCTTACATGGAAACGCCAGTGTAATAGTAAGATGGCAGCACGCCATGCATATTAATGAGGGTGTGCTGCCTCACTCTTAGTCTAACATGGAACATGCATGAGTGTAGGGGGTATGTCGGACTGCTGAGCAGTCCAAAATTCCATGCCCCTGCAAGTCTCACAATAGGAAAATGTCAACTGACATGAGCAAGTCCGCTCAAATGTGTACATACCCAACACTACACTCCCCCACATTCTAAACCCCTGTACAATTATAAAATGTAAAACTTTAATTTTTTTAAATTATTCTCGATATAGCTGCCCGAATTTGCGCGTGTTTGCGCGGGTTTGCCCATTGCTTAACTACAGTTAGCAGTTTAGACGTCAAAGAGGATAATAAGAAACTTATATGCAAATTAAGCAAAATAGCGATAGCGTAGTGGTAGAGCCTTCGCACAAAGAGGAAGCATTCCTGGTTCGAGTCCCACCACTCCCCTTTCTATTTTCTGTTGGAAATCTGTATATAAAAATAATCACTGACATTTATCATTTAAATTTCAGTAAAAAGCATTGGAATGGCCTATGTAGTAGTGAATACATTTTATATATATATATACACATAAGAAAGTGAAATGGTTATGCATACTGATGGATGCATAAGTAACATATCTGAAGCAATGTGAAGCACTGCTAAGCAAAGTTTGCCAGTATTAAGCATATTTAAATATAATTGCTCATAGCTAAGCACTGCTTTAACTAGCGCAATAGCTTTGCGCAGAGCTGTGCATCGTGCAAACGAGCGCAAACAGCAGATGTTTGCGCATAGCTGCACACTGCACTAACCAGCGCAACATTGGGCAACAGTGGGCAACATAGAGCAACATTGGGCAAAGTTGAGCAAAGTCGGTAAAATATAGCCACACCTCCTAGCCGGTCTGGCCAGTAGTGAAATAAAAGCAATGACAGGCCTCGAACCCGGGATACTGTGCACCATAATCACAGTACTGAACCACTAAGCCATGACAGCTTTTCATAAGTATGCACTTTCAACACACACATACATATCAATGTAAGTTTACCCATTGCTAAGCAGGTGTACCTTCAGCTGCGTTTTTTCAAAACTGGCCAATCACAAATAAGTGCGGGAAATGATGCATATTTAAGCTCCATAGGCGAGAATACTAGCCATAACTGGTTGTAGCTCCCATCTGCAGGCAGCAATGGCTGGTGCTGGAGAGGGCTCTCGTTTTCGAGCTCAACGTTGGGGCATTGAGGAGTCAAAAGTAATGGTTTGGCTCCTTGTCCACAATCATGAGGATAAACTCCTGTGGGGCCAGTACCAGGGCACCCAATACAAAGCGGAAGCCTGGGACAGTCTAGCTCATGAACTCACCAGTGCCACAGGCCTCCTTCGGACTGGTGAGCAGGTCAGACACCACCACACAGACCTGAAAAGATGCAAGGTGGATCAACTGGACCAGTGGATCCAGGAGGCCCGTGGGATGGCAAATGCCCCACTACTGAGTAAGTAGCCATGGAATTAAGTATGTAAGAATTGCTATTCTGGTGTATACTATGGATAGGTATGTCTCAATATCACTTCAATTACTTCACAGCTGCAGGTGTCCATGCTGCGAATCAGCAAGCCTATGCAGATAGCCTGCTAAGGCTGTGCCACCAGGCAGGTTAGTAAGTATTCTGCATGTACTGTTATGTAAAATAAATGAGAGAGCCTGAAAAAAGTGTTTAGACACAATAAATAAAGGAATAATAATTCTCTAATAATTATTCTATATGTACTGTCATATAAAATAAATGAGAGAGCCTCTAGAAAAGTGTTTTAAGTCTTTAATAAAGGTATAATTCCTGGAGTGTGTCTGTATCATTTTCTTTGATATGTTGTTGTACCCTTGCATTATAGAAATAGTACTGTTGTATTAAGCGCTGTTAACACACAGTTGGGTAGGCCCATATAAAGTGGATGAAGGGAGTGCCAGTAGCTTTTAAGCATATTCACAGTCCTCAACTGTTGGTTCATGCCCAGCATGTACAGATAAATCTGGCACATGAGTAGCTTGGTATTGAGTTCCCCAGAAATGTCATTGCGCTGGCAGAAACATAGGGAGCTGTTAACATATAACTGATAGTTTCACCTAAACATATCTAGATAAGTATATTAAAGTAGAGCTGCCAGTGTACCATCTCAGCAGTAGTATGTCTGAGCAACTCACAAAATATGTAGTAGTAACATCTGCATCCCGGACAGTTTGTATGTCAGATACAGCCCATGTATATAAAGATCTAGCAAAACCCATTTCATGATCTGAGGACAATTGTGTAGTGTAATAATACATGTAGGGGACATATAACTGCAGTCAATAGGAATGTAGTGTAAACTAGAAGGATCTATAAGTTGTTAATGGAGCTATCATTTTCCACCCTATTGTATGTGCATACAAATGCAATTCCACACCTCAATGGGTATGTCTAATCTCAAAACTTTTGTTGGGACATATGTCCTATTGGTTTATAAATATCTGCATTTATTTCAATGCATGTGCCCTGTTCAAATACCACAATATTGGTGGCCTGTTGCCATTAATTAAACCTGCATGCTGTTGTAATGTCCACTGTTGTCCCATATATGCATGTGTCATGCTTGCTGTTCAACTGTTGGAACTTTGCTGTGTTGGGTTAATGGGAATACTTCTGCATGCTGTTATAATTAATTGGGAATGCTGTTGACTGTTACTAACCCATATTTTCATTAACTCCTCCTAAACATAGAACGTATGGGAAGGCTGGTCCCAGCGGACCCACCTGTCCCACCTCAGCTGGCGATGGCACCTGGCACCAGAAGGTCCGGTGCCCAGCCTGGAACCTCCTCCTCTGTTGGCCCTGTGCCACCTTTGGGTTGAAGTGCTGCAGGGGATGGGGCTCATCCCCCCGTGCAAGCATGGGTGGAGGAGGGCCACCTATCACCCTCCGAACGGTCCAGGTTGTGGGTAGGGAGATCGAGCGTTCTGTCGTTGATCCTCTACGCCAGCTTGAGGCACGAGTGGCGCGACTCACGGTTGAGCCTGCCCCTCCTATGCAGCCCCCAGCACAGCCACCCTCTGGGCTGTGAAGGTGCAGTTGTGACTGCTCATGGGTGGGGATATCAGTTCCACTGTTGCCATCTGTGGGCTCATGGGCTTGCGATTTCCAAACATCCTTCCCCGTCAATGGTGTTCACCCACCACATGTGTCATATTCTGCCCCTGTATGCATCTTGTTTGTCTTGTCTGTTAACCTCCCCAACCTACCTCCCCAAATATACCTACTCCCCTACCCCACATTCCACTCTCACCTGAAAAAAAAGAAAAAAAGGGCAGTCTGCTCCCCCCAAAAAAATTGCACCCCATACATAGCTGCCCATTCTGCACACATGTCCACTGGACACATAAACTGATATTTAATTGGCAATACAACATACTTTGTTGTCCTCACCCCTCTCACAGGAGTTGAAGGCTTCATATTTCCCTCCAAATTTACTGCATATGCACAGCTGTTGCTGTTAAAGAAATGGGCAGCTATGGGCCTTTCCTACACCCGTCCTGCACATCCTGAGCTGTTTTACCTACTGTCTTCCCCTCTTTGTGCCCCGTTTTCACCACTTTCCTATCTCCCCATTTTCTTTTCTTTCAAAGAAATGAGTGCGGGGGTTAGCGGGAGTAAGCACTTTTAAGCAGTAGTTAGCAGGTTTGCACGAGTGTGCGTGAGTGTGCGCTTGTGTGCGCTTAGCTAAGCATCATGCAAACCCGCGCAAACCCGCTTACAACTGCTTAAAAGTGCCTTAGTCACTCTGTATGTCAGGGCCCTTGTTCTGCTCAGCAGCAAAATAAAACACCTCTGTCAGCCTCAAACCCCGGACCTTGTACACACTAGATTGCATGAAGTAACACTAAGCCATGGTAAACACACCATAAATTGGTGCTGAAATAAATATATCATGCATTAGAATGAGTGAATGTAAAGGACACATAGGAATGCCATAACACAAATCCTGTTCTGTGGATCTTTACCAGCAGTTCTTGTGGAATTGCATTACATGACTGTGAAAAGAGAACCAGGCATTCTAGCAGGAATAATGTTACACCAGCACTTTACAACCCCCACACAGTATCATAGCAGGACAAACACTAGCATATCTGATTATGGCAGAGGCTATACTTCCCAACTGTGACTAATTTTCAGGCATGTCCCTGAATTTGAGACAGGTTTTAGCTGTGTCCCTCTGAAACCCTCTGAAAGGTACTGACGTTAGGCAGAAAGGTGGAGAATTACACTTAATGAATAATGACAATAAGTAAGAGACACTGCTTGTACTTAGGGAAATGTGTATTAATCCATAAGCTCTGGTTCTCTCAAAGTCTCAACTTAATGTTTCTAATATTTTTAAGGTGTACCTCACTTCTACCTACTTTTCCCTGAGTCTGTTCAAATATGTACCTGAGTGTTTGAAAGGCCTGGCAGAGGCAGAAACACACAGGCATATCATCTATTCTGCTGTTACACACTGTGCAAATAGATTTGGAAGGAGTTCCAGAAGCATACCCTTATGTAGGAGTACAACACTGAAATACCAAGGGATATAGCCATGTACTGGTAGCAACCAACTGTGACAATGCCATTGTTCCAGTGCTGAAAAGACTGGTGTGGTGCACAGACAAAGAATAACAGGCTAACATGTGGCTACCATCTGGATAGGTCCACAGTTGGGAGCTACACAGACAGACTACTTGCCTTGGTAAACTAACAGGTACACAGCAACCCTTTAAGTCCAGCTAGATAAAGTTCACACATTAATACATAATATTCTCTGTCCTTCTGCACCCCTACCCAAATGTACAATGTAACTGTGTGTTCAGGGTCCACCAAGGATGTAGGTAGGCATACTCAGTACTGAAATTTGTCCAGTTTCCTTGAGCAGCCTGTGCTAATGTCAACACTAAAAAAGCACAAACTGTTCAAAAGTGAGTAAATTCATATTCACAGTATAGCAGTTCACAAACAGTTCATGTGCCAAATGAATACATCTCAATACCTACTTTTGTATGGCAGTTAATTGTATAAGTAGAAAAGAAACTACATACTCCCATGTATCTTGTGTTAGCATTTGTAGGGGTGAGTACAATTCTACACTGACAACTATGTAGTGGAAGTGGCAACATTCAGGTCTGAGTACAACATTTAAATTACTGGCTACACCCCTAGCTTCAGATATAAGAACTATACCAACCTTCTGACTTACACAACGGTGTCCACAGCAAACAAGCATGGGCCCCACTTTGGAAAGCTGAAAGGGCTACGCCTACCTGACATAGCAATTTATAGCATTGGGTTGCTATGACAGAGAGTACTGCAATTACCACACAGCAGGCTGCATGCAATTACCAAATGGTGGCCACAGATTGGTGCAGAGGCCATCACATGCACTTGTACAGATACCTATAAAAGCAGGCTGTACTTACTGACCACACATGCAATCATCACATTGCAGATGTTGAGAGAGAGAGAGAGAGAGACAGAGACAGAGACAGAGACAGAGAGAGAAACACACACCCCCACCCACACCAGCGGAAGAAAAAAAAGCCAAAGACACACCAAAATGAAAACTACAAACACATACAAAGGAAAGGTATGTAACAGATATGTATTTACTGGTATGTAGTAGATGTATTTGAAGACTGCTCTACATACTTTGAAACATCAATATGTGGCAGCAGTATGTATATATGCACAGATGCCCTGCATAACTACTGCCATGGACAAATCAGTGTGTAGCTGTGTGCAGTGGGACATGACTGTGTTATATGTAGCTCAGCATTAAATGTCAAACATCTGAACCATGTTCTCTGTGGTCTGTACAGTAGTGTGGACAATGGCTGTTTGGGGGAGTAATGCATACAGCTATATAACCATGGATGTGGCAGAGTAGCACATGCATGATAGTCATATCAACGTGTATCTTAGCATTGGCAACTGCTGTACCAGGCTAGTATGCTAATCTAGCATTTGCAGCTATGTATACGACCTCTAATATTACTGTGTGCTCACATGTGACACCTGTTCATGTTGCAGCAAGGCCCAACAGGTCAGCCGTGAGGTCCAGGGACTTACAACAGTGTGGACCTTGTGTGTGTATGGCACACACATACAGAGAGCTATATCTGTGTCACATATATTAGCATCTGTACATGTGCATAGAGCAAGGGACATACTGCAACTGTTTCTGAAGGGAGGTCATATATATGTTGGTGAAGGTTGTTATGTGCATATATGTATGTAGGTAGTAGTGTGTGGCAAACAAGACAGCATACAGTGCTGGTATATGACATGTGGTGGTTAAATGCTGTGGGTGTGATTTGTTAGGTTTGCAGTGTTGCAGCCAGTGAGGCCTGCTAAAGCCACTTGGGCTGAGAACACCTTCAATGCATTTGGCACAAGACTGTGCAATATCATTACATAACTGTATACCTCACATACTTTGCATAATTGATATTCCCACCATGAAAGGTGTACTGTATATGTGCCTATATGTATATCTATATCTACACCAATGGATGTTTATATGTATGTGTGTGTATATATATATATATATATATATATATATATATATATATATATATATATATATATATATATATATATATATATATATAGAGAGAGAGAGAGAGAGACAGAGTCATATTTACTGTGACAGATGCCTGGTGACAAAGCCATGGCCTCAAGCTCAATGTCAGAAATTCATTGGCATCCCTTTTGCTAAAAACTCTGTACCCATGAACTACCACATAGGTGGTAGTCGACTTAACACCGAAAGTGTGATAAGAGACCATGGGACACAGGTGGACAGTAGTCTCCCTCTTGATAATCACAGTGCCACACTAGTCATGTAATCTGTCTACATGGCATACCTCATCACAAAAGCTGTGTCATCCAGGGAAAAAGAGGTCAGTGTTCCCCTCTACTCATCACTCACAAAACCCATTATAGAGTACAATGCCACTTCTGGTATGTACCTTACAAGACATCTACAGCAACTGGAAAGGCAGCAGACATAACTCACAAAGAGTAATACTGTCCTCAAACAGATGCTCTATGCAGACCGTCTCACAGAACCACATCTAGACTGTGTCGCATACCGGCAACCCAGAGGTGACCTCTGCCTAACGTACAAAGCTATATCAAACCCAGAGCTGTTGAACATGCTCCATGTAAACAGATCACAATCCCTATGAGCTACACACTCTAGGGACCTAAACCTTGTCACCTCAATAAACAGAACATGCTGGAGAGATAGATTCCTATCTCAGAGACATCCCATACTCTGGAACAAACTACCTGTCAATAGCAAACAAAGCTCCTCAGTAGCACTCGTCATGAATAGTCTTGATGATTGGATGGGAGATAGGAAATACACCCCGGGAATCACGTCGGTGGCTCTGCTTGACAGGGACACATGAAATTAAATTAATTGGGTGTCAAAGGCCAGGGTACCATCTGGCTAGGCTTCTATAGGCCCTAGGGTCAATAGCCTATTACCTACCTATGAACCAATACACACCCACATGTACTTGTTGAAATAATTGCTACGTGAGGTTGACTGAGTGTGATGGTGAATGTGTTGGTGAATGTGTCACAGTTGTGTATATGTGGGATAACTTAGTGGGACACTGTTTCTGTCATGGTATTATGTGTCCTAGCTCTGATCCCAGCAAAGGATGTGTATGCTATTGCTAGCCAGAAAAAGCAGTATGGCATGCGGTCTGAAGTAGTCCCTTTGTGTTAACTGGGGTGTGCCATTGCAGGATAAAGCAGTACATGTATGCTCATTGATTGGTACTGCTGGTGAATTAAAGCCCTGTATGAACCGTAGTATTACCTGAAGCTGTAGGCCTAAACAGCACAGTATGGTGTATGTCCACATTGCTTGGAAACACTGTTTTGTGTGTTCCCTGTAGTCCTCACAGATTACATACCTTAGGCATAGAGTTTGTAAGTACTGACACGCAGTACTGTATGGTACACACGTAAAGCTCATCTGGGTTGCCATACCTCTGTGTCCTGTATGTATGTCTGATGTGTGTGTGGGTATGCCTGTAACATGCCCTCGGTCATATGTGTGTTACAGGATATAACTGCGTAACTAGCAACATGTATAGTCTAGTACAGCAGTATGCCACCTATAGCCATGAATGTGCACATATTGGAGGCAGGGGTTTTCCATCGACAACTAGTGTGGTATACTAGTAATACTGTAACTGGACTTTACAATCATTGCAATGGATTACAGATTTCGTTATGCATTAGCTTGATATATACCTCCTGTGGCTAGATGATGCATTGTGTTGCATACAGTGTGCCATGTACTGTTGCATAGTCTTACATAGTGGTTTCTCTTTGTTGCTGTGCAGAAAATGTTTTAATATATAGAGCATGTCAGGCACTGTCAGGCAGTTGTGGGTTGAGCACTGATATTTGGTATTGAAAGTGTGTATCCTCTGACAGACAATAGTTTGCTATTTATGGCAGTTCAGTGATATCTGTACTGTAGAATGTTAAGTGTGCCACATGACTTGCTCACACATATTGTTTCATTGTCTTCCAGGGTCATGGCCCACCATCACAATCCTGCATATAGTCGTGCAGAGGATGAGATATTAACCACCTGTCTCATCCAACACTACACCCTGCTATCTTCAAGAACCAGCCAGGACCAGCATGAGCAGACTGTGCTGTGGCAAGATGTTGTCTGTAGGATAAATGACATAGGCATGCATAACCGGACATATGAGCAGGTACGACATCACTGCAGTGATTTACTTAGACATGTCTGGCAGCGTGCGTCTGATGTCCATAGGCAACAGCTTGCCACAGGTGGTGGGGTTGCCACCCATCCCCCCCTCACCAGAGTAGAGCTGCTCTTGAGCCTGGGGGCTCCCGGCCAACAACAACAACAGCACACATGTATCATCATGGAGGCCGGAGCCCCCCAGCAAGTTCACATGGAGCGTGCAGGTAAGATGGCATATCTGTAGACTACTGTTACCTCTTTTGTTAGGTCATGCATATGTGAGATGTGTATTGTGTAGTTAGAAGATGTGGAGCCTGGTGTTGTTCAATACTGATAATTTGGAACATGATGTGTAGTCCTGTGACTGTCAACCATTGTGCTACTGTAAGATTGCAAACCCACAGTAGCAATTCCACAGTTGTTGCCACTGACAAACTGTTTCATATCCTTGTAGGTCCCTCTGGTGTGACAGCAAGGCAGCAGACCCATGCTGGTAAGTGTGTTCTACATTTAATATCGCAAATAAAATGTGCATGTCATAGGTGAGGTGTAGGCCATGTACACATGTAACACACCTACGCATAATGCATGCTGTGCATGTTTGCTGTGAGACTATGCACATCTCTGTAACATGAGTGGCTGCCTCAAACACATGCAATACACAGAGCATCCCAAACAATTGTGGCTACACTATAGTGGACATTGGATAGGCAGTCGATACACATGCACACAACATACACAACTCCATCATACGCAGTACATGTTAATATGCTACACATGTTGTATTCAGACACACGCTGTAAGGTCACACTCCAGTATCCCAAATGTCATCCACACAGCACACATAATATACCTTAGGGGTAGAGGCCTATCATGGGCCAGTGCAACACTCTTCAACACACAACACATTCATGTTAGGCAATGCTCCCTATTGGGCACCTTACAAACCCATGTAACAACTGGCTGTGAAATGGTGAATGTAGCCATGGTACTGCGATTCAGGTACAGCATGATAGGTGCCAGTCTGGCACACATAAGTAGCCTTGAGTGACCACATGATGCTGCATGATGATGGCTCATGGTACAACACGCCATCCAGTTACAGTAACCATAGTACTACACATGGCATTCATTGCTATACACCTCAATGTTGTGTGTGTGCAAACATATGCACCTATACACGATATGCATAGCAATCACCATTTGCACAAAGTGGCATATATATGTCTTGTAATGCTATTGAGTGTATAGGTCACATGAAACACATTGGGTATGTGTGATGTTTAATGTTGCAGTTGTGTTGTAGCATGCCATGTCATGGCTGGCACTGGCATGTCCACAATATGTTCTACACTCACGATAACTACTGTACAATGGCTATGTTGAGCATTGGTATTCCATCAGGTATATACGCACCACTCATCCTGTGTGTATACATAGCATGCATGAGCTAAACCTGTGTCCACAATTATCTGCTAAAGACACAGATGCTCTAATCAGTAACGGATATCTATGTGACACACAGATAAACATCCAGCCATGGTATGTATACCTGTGAGTGATGGTGCACATCACATTGAAGAGCTTGTAATACTTGCACAGCAATGTTGTGTCCATGTACACATTGCATTCCAGGGTGAGGCCAATCACTGAACAACAACACACATGCATCAAAGCCATGTATACTGTTATCAGCAAGGACTGTCTACACTCGCACTGCATGCTGTTGAGCAACACACATCCTGCATGCTGACACGTGTGATATGACTGCTTGTCTTGTGATACTGTACACCACCATCAACCACTATTGGGTATGTTCTGGATTGCTGGTGGTGTGTGTGTGTGTGTGTGTGTGTGTGTGTGTGTGTGTGTGTGTGTGTGTGTGTGTGTCTCTGCTTTAGTGAGGAGTGTAGCTGTGTGCATGTGTGGATGTGTTCATGTGTGCATGTGTGCATTTGTTCAGGTTGTAAAGTGTGTTTTCTGTCTTCCTCTCACAGGTGCTGAGGTTGGGCTGGTTCACTGCAGCAGGGAACCTGATGTCACTGACACAAATATTGATAATGAGGAAAGGTGTGTTGAGGCACAGGCATGTTTGCCAGGGTCTGTCGTTGGGCATACCAATCGACAGTACACAGCTGTCCACCCCATCCATGCACACAGTCATACTGTCAATACATCCCTCATCACCAATGCCCTTAGCTGAGGGACAGTCTACAGTCAGCAATGGCCAGGACAGTGTGGTACCTATGGCACATGCATCCAGACACAGCAGCCATACCCAGAGGTCTGGAACGGTACCACATAGGCAGATGTCCAGCGGTTCTCGTCGGAGCACTGTTGGTCATCATGACCCTGGCAGACGTGCCACAGGTTTTACAACCTCACACATGTTCCAGGCTGTCATGGAGGCACAGGCACGTATGGAACGGTACACCAGACTGGGACTAAGGGCACAGAGGGCACATAACACCATGTTAAATGACAGTATCCGTGACCTAGCAGGTGCCATCTGTAACTACACTGAGGTCATGGATAGACGTTGGGGTGAGACATTAGATGTCCTCTGCAATGTCATGCCCATGTGTCAGGACAGTGTGGGATGAGTGAGACGTCGACATGGACGTATGCCAGCAACATCAGCAGCTGGCAGTCGCCGCAGATGTCCCTCAAGTCACAGCCACTCCTGTAGTGCAGTACCAGCCCCAGCAATGTTGGGGGTGGGCTGTCTATAGACTGTCCCAGAAGACCACATGCACGTGGCTCTGGACAGTCCCAGCAGGGACCTGGGTCCAATGTACATATGTCTACCACTGAGGATAGTACTCAGTCTGGCTCAGTACCTGATACTGTCAGTAGCACCCCTGCAAGGCACAGGTACTGTATCCATGGCCAGAGATGGTGATCTGTAAAGCCAGGCAGGTACAGTCTGTGGCTGTCCCACAAATCCCCGTTTATGGAAGCCACATGGTGGAACTGTGTGCATGCAGACACACACACACATAAACCAGACACCTAGGGCTAACACATACCTGCACACATTACATCAACATTGGCCCATACCAGTACTCTTGGCCCTCACACACACACACACACACACACACATACACACACACACACACACACACACACACACACACACATATGTCGATTGTATGGCTCATTGTAGGCCTCTGGCAAACCAACAACACACCCTGTGCATATGATGAAACCTGTGCCATCTCCTGTCATCTGTAACATTGATGCAGGAACAGGCTAACATGGTGCTGATGCACAGGGTGACTTTATGGCAGTATAGCAATGTTAGCATGTTGTCAGCAGTAAAGTGTAATGTTATCCTTGAAGGTGTAGCTGAGCAGGCATGATGCATTAAAGCTATGATTGTCAATGTATTATTGTTTACACCAGTGTTAATCCCAATAGTGTATTGTCCGCCCACGTGCCACTTGGCTGATGCGTGTAGTATTGGCAGCATGTGTTAGAGAATGGACAGTAGGTGTGGGATTTGTGCAGCACAGGTTTGCAGGTGTACATTTGTGAACATGGTGGAGGTGCACTGTCTGCATGTATGTGCATAGTGAACACATGGGCAGGGTGACATGCCCTGTATTACACAGTGTCAACACTCCATAGTTTCTATTGGTGGCCAGTATGCATTGTACTACACACATTTTGGAACTTGGGTACACATGTGTGTATGACATGGTTTGACACTCTGCTGTGGGTGATACTGTTAGTATTTGTCATTGGTTTGCATTCTGGTAGTATACATAACCTCTACAGCCTGACCATAAACAATCGTTAGATGATGTCTTGACAACTGACACACAGATGTAGGACACACAGTAACATTTGTACCCTTCAGGAACTATACTATGCCAGTAACCAGTGTTGTTCACCTGCACCCATTCCTGGGACCACTCCTGATTGCCATATAGCTCACTTAGGTACAAGCAAACATAGTAGGGATATGTCCGTCCACGTCTGGGAATGCATACTGTGGCCTACACTGCATTCTCTAGATGACACACACATCCTCCACAATGGTATCATACAGACAGATACCTGTTGTCAAACCCATGCTGTAAAGCTAAAAGCCAACTAAAGCATGGTCATCCACCTTTACAAAACATAGTATCCCTACAGTACCACATAGGTAATAGCCCCCAACATGTTGACAGGTATCGATGTGTACATACAGCCAAGTGTTACATCATCTCTCCTTTGGTAATCACATTTCCAAAGGTATTCTGAAATCCCTCGGTGAATCACATAAGCAATAAGGGGTCTGCATGCATATCCACAAAGGTTTTTGTACACCTATAATGGATAGCCATCATTGACAGACTTTGCTGCATTTTAACTGGTCTGAAATATACCTCAGGCATAAACCCTCACTCACACTATTCAATAGAAACCATAATTAGTGTGCGTGACACGGATGTCCTAGGCCAGGGATCACTGCAGTGGCTGGGATTGTCACAGGCATACAGATGTGACCTAAGGTCTGGAAAGCAGCAGCACACTCTGGCAAAGATTACAGATGTGTTTATGAAGAAAGCAGGGTCCCAACCTCTGAAATAATTGAGGTCACATGTACGTATATGAATTTGCCACACAGCTACCTGACGTGCAATGCACATATTGTTGTCTTTGTGATATGTCATGCAGTAGTATAAGCAAAACCCACAACACAGTGACTAACTGTATCACACACACACTCACCAAGTGCAGTATTTAAACCCCTACCTATCTACTTTATGAGACTAGAGCAGTATGCATTTACACGACGCACTATACACATTATTGGAAGTTCTCCTTTCCACAGGTATATTTGTAGGATGGTGACATCATCAGACTTGACAAAGATTAGTATACCACTTTGAAGGTGTTGTAGTTGTCAAAAAAGTTGCTCTTCCACAAGGAGATCCACAAACACACACACTTTCATACAGTTGTCAAGTGCAGGATTCAAACCCCTACCTACCTAACTTGTGATACTAGAGCAGTATGCATTTACACGACATGCTATACACATTACTGAGAGCTCTTTTTTCCACAGGTATATTTGTAGGATGGTGACATCATCAGACTTGACAAAGATTAGTATACCACTTTGAAGGTGTTGTAGTTGTTTCCAAAAACGTTGCTCCTCTACAAGGAGACACACACACACTTTCATACAATTGGCAAATGCAAGATTCAAACCCCTACCTAATTAATTTATGACATGGGAAGCAGAATGCATTTACACAATGTGCTATACACATTACTGGGAGCTCTTTTTTCCACAGGTATATTTATAGGATGGTGACATCATCAGACTTGACAAAGATAAGTATACCACTTTGAAGGTGTTGTAGTTGTCAACAAAAAGGTTGCTCCTTTATAAGGAAATACACACACACACACTTTCATACAGTTGTCAAGTGTAGGATACAAACCCCTATTTAACTACTTTATGATACTAGAGCAGTACACATTTACATGATGTGCTATACATATTAGTGGGAGTTGTTGTTTCCACAGGTATATTTGTAGGATGGTGACATCATCAGACTTGACAAAGATAAGTATACCACTTTGAAGGTGTTGTAGTTGTCTCCAAAAAGGTTGCTCTTATACAAGGAGATACCCACACACATTTTCATACAGTTGTCAAGTGCAGGATTCAAACCCCTACCTCACTACCTTATGATACTAGAGCAGTATGTATTCACGCAATACGCTATACACATTACTGGGAGCTCTTTTTTTCCACAGGTATATTTGTAGGATGGTGACATCAGACTTGACAAAGATAAGTATACCACTTTGAAGGTGTTGTACTTGTCTCCAAAAAGGTTACTCCTCTACAAGGAGATATATACACACACACATTCATACAATTGTCAAGTGCAGGATTCAAACCCCTATCTAATGATACTAGAGCAGTATGTATTTACACGATGAGCTACACAAATTACTGGAAGCTCTTTTTTCCACAGGTATATTTGTAGGATGGTGACATCATCAGACTAGACAAATTGGGTTACATTAGGTGACATTAGGTGGGCTACATAGAAGGTATTTGTAGTCACTTTGGCAATGTGATCATCAAAGGAGAGTGTACTATTTACCTGGGTCCCCAGGGCCATAATTACATTCTCCGTACATACTGGATTACCACCTATGTGGTAATTTGTGTGCACTTTGTTTTATCCAAAGGGGATGACTATGCATTCTTTGGCATTCTGTTTGAGGGCATTGTTTTGACATCAGGTATCTGTCTCTGTAAAAACCTTCTGTGGGATGTCTGTGTCAGCCGTGGAGTCAATTATGGACCACAGTTATCAGTCATCTGCAAACTTGTTCAGCCATACTCCTCCCGTGCTTGCCTATACCGCTGAGCAGTATCTACTGAACAGGTGGGGTCCCAGGACCAATACCTGTGGGATGTCATTTGTGACTGGTTTAGAGTCGGACATGGCACATGCAACTCTGAACATGTGTGTTTGATCTGTGAGCCGGTTGGCCACCCATCCTGTGACATAGCTCTTAACGTTCAAGCTGGTAAGCTTGTCCATGATGCTAGAGTGGGGAATGGTGTTGAAAGGCCTTAATGAGGTCCAGGTGGGCTGTGTGGACTACTTTCACCTCCATCTATGTCCTTGGTAACTGTTTCAAATGAGTCAACTAGGTTTAGGAGACAGGATCTACCTTTAACAAAAACAAGTTGGGTAGAGTCCAGTGTCTGGAGGTCCCCATTGTCTCTGTTTATGGGTTCCATGATAATTTGTTCCATAGCTTTGCAAACCAGGCTGAGTATGCCTATAGAGCAATGGTTTCCTGGTTCTGTTGTGGCACCCCTTTGTGGAGCTGGATGACTGTTGCTGGATGACTGTTGCTGTATGCCATTCCTTGGGTACATAGCCTGTGTTAAGGTTGAGTCTGGACAGTGAATGTAGGTGAGGGTGTAGTTCCTTTTGGGGCTGGTGTAAGTCGCAGCCTGGGACACCATCCAGTCCCATTGATGCTGTGTTCTTAGCTTTGGAGAGGGCTGTTTTTACCTGCATGTCCATGAAGTCTGGTGCTCTGCATTCTCCTAGGATGGACACAGGCCCTTTGGGGTGATGTGAGTAGGAGTTTGCACTGAACTTGCCCCCCAGGATGTGGGCAATGTAAGTTGGTTTAGTGTATCTTTTTTCCATTTTGCAGTAGCTGACACCATTTTGGAGAGTTGCCACCTAAATGTTTGGCATAGCTCACAAAAGCTTTGTGGCTATTATTCTTACATTCCTTGGCAGTTTGTCTTTAGAAACTGTCCTTGGATTATTTTATGAGCGATCATTGTTTCTTCCTAATAATGATCAGTGATGCCTTTCCTTATGTGAAGTTTGCTCTGTCATGTGTTCATTCCCTTATAGCTTATTTATGTGCAACAACCACCAGATTGGCTTCCTATTTTTGGAGTAGTGCATCATGGTTTTATTTGGCATGTCTCGATCCATGCATCCCTGTAGATGCTCATAGAATACACTTGTAAATGATTCTGCAGATTGTATAGCATTATCCTATAGCAAGGGTGCTTTTGAACTTTCCACTTTGGTCTTGAGAAGTGCGCTGTTTGCTTTAGAAACCTTCTTCACAGTGGTTTCCTTGACTGTGGGGGGGTGTGATGTGGATGTCCAGTGTGATTACTTTATGATCTGATGTTACCAGTGAGGGGTTTATCTCTGTTGTGGAACACTGGTAGCCCATGTTGTTGATGATCAGGTCCAGTATGTTGTCACCTCTAGTGGGCATGGTAACCAGCTGTTACAGAGCGTTTGAGTTTTTAAACTCTAGGAAGCATTGGGCAAAGGATGTTGTACACAAGTAATTCTCCCAGTCAGTGTTTTGGTAGTTGTAATCTCCTCATATAATGGTGTTTGGTAGGACCTTTATATTTCCCACTGTTCTCAGGAATACTGAATGAGGTTCCTGAGACAAGGTAGGTGATCTGTAGCAGGCTACAATCTGATAAGCAGCTTTGCCCAATGTTAGTTGCACTTGCATGGTCTCCAAGGCCTCATGTTGTGCCACTTACCTGAAGGTGTGGTTATCCATAAGGTAAATGGATACACCACTTCCTTTTGTATTTCACTCTGGGTTTTGGGGCCGAAGATCAGAGGGATTGTGAGTGTTTTATGTGGAGCATGTCCAACAGCTCTGTGTCTGACATAGCTTTGTATGTTAGGCAGAGATCACCTCTGAGTAGGCGATATGCGAGCGAGTACAGCTGTAGCATTTTGAGACGGTCTGTGTATGGCATGTATTTCAGGCTGCTAATGCTATTTGTGAGGTATTTCTGCAGGCTTTCCAGTTGTTGTAGATGTCTTGTGAGGTACATAGCAAAAGGGGCATTGTACTCTACTATGGATCTAGTGAGTGATGAGTAGAGGGGAACAATGTCCTCTTCTATTCTGCATGAGACACCTTTTGTGATGAGGTGTGTCACTTAGAAGGATTTCCAGACTACTGCGGGGATGTGATTATCACAGGTGTGTCCACTGTCCACCTGTGACCCAAGGTCTCTTATTACACTTTCAGAGTTAAGTATAATACCGCCTATGCTGTAGTTCATGGCTACAGAGTTATTACCAAAGGGGATGACAATGCACTTTTTGGCATTGAGCTTGAGGCCATGGCTTTGACACCAGGCATCTGTCTAAGTGAGGCCCTTTTGTAGGATGTCCACATCTTCAGTAGTTTCGATTATTGCTCCTAGTTTGCAGTCATCTGGGAACTTCATTAGCCACAGACCTTCCATGTTAAAGTTTACTTCAGGGAAGTAGATACCAGACAGGACAGGACCCAGGACTGAACCCTGTGGTACTGCTCTTGTCTCTGGTCTAATGTTGTACTTGGAGTCTGCTACTTTCACAGTGTGTGTTCTGTCAGTTAGCCAGTTGGCATCCCATCTTGTGACATAGCGATTTATACCTAATTTAGTGGGTTTATCTATAATTCCAGAGTGAGGGATGGTCTTGAAAGCCATGGCAAGATCTACATAGGCTGTGTGAACCACCTTACCCTTGTCTACAGTTCTGTTGACTGCTTCTTTGACGTCTATCAGGTTTTACAAACCCAACATGGTTGTGGTCCAGAGTTTGGAGATTACCAATGTCTTTTTTATAAGTTATATGATGATACATTCCATGGCCTTGCAGTGCAGGCTCATCAGGCTGATGGGCCGCTAGTTCCTGGGGTCCATGGTAGCTCCCCCCTTGTGTAGTGGGATAACTATCGCTGTGTGCCGTTCAGCAAGCACAAAGCCTGAGGTGAGGCTATGACTGAACATGGTACGTAGGTGTGGTGCCTGTTCATTCTGTAGTTTGCGTAGAATACAGCCTGGGATGTTATCTGGTCCCATGGATGCTGTGTTCCTGGCTTTGGAGAGTGTGTTTTACCTGTGCAGCCATGATGACAGCAACTTTGCAGTCTTCCATTATAGAGATGTGCTCTTTCATGGGTGAGAGGGGGGTAAAGTTAGCACTGATCCTATCTGCCAGGGTGTTGGCAATATCAGTTGGGTCTCTAAATTTAGTGCTATTGTGCTGTAACTCAGAGCAGATCTGAGTGTTGCCATTTAGATTCTTGACATATCTATAGAATGCTTTGTAGTTGTCTTTAGAATCAGTGTCGATTTTGTTTTCATAACTAGCTTTGGAAGATTTTATCATGGATCACAGCTTCTTACTGATGTGGACCATGGAGCTCTTCCCCTCATGGGATTTTACCCTCTTTTGCAACAGTATTTTCCTTCTGTTGTGCAGTTTGTTTATGGCAGGGGAACACCAGATTGGATTCCTTTTCTTGGAGGTTAGCGTCTTGGTTCTGTTTGGGATAGCACGGTGCATGCAGTCATGTAAGTGCTTATGAAGTGCAATTGTGAAGGATTCAGTAGTCGTAACTGCATTGTCCATCTGCATGGGTGTCCTGCAGTTCAGCACTTCTGTCTTAAGAAGCATGAAGGTGGCTTTGGATACATTTTTTAACATGGTTTCTTTAATGGGGGTGTGGGTCCTGAATGTGGATATGTAGGGTAATTAGCTTATGGTCAGATGGGACCAATGAGGCACTGATGTCAAGTGTGGAACACCGGTCACGCAAGACAAACCAAACCCCATAACCAACACAAATAACCACTAAGTGAGCTAAATGCTACTCATTGCAGAAGTTTCAGCCTCCAGATGCACACACTCGAGGCACTTCTCATTGTGGAGAATATTGATATCTGTGCAGTATTGGTAACCTAGTTAAAGACTCCAGACAGCACACCAGCACTACCAGGATACTACTCATTTCATACCTTCCAGCATCAGAACCTGAATCATAGCACATAGGGTGAGGATGTATCCATATTCATGAAGGATACCTACACCTCTCTCTACATGCTCTCTACAGGATATGTACCCACAGAATGTTGTGTTCTGCAAGGTAATGGAGCCAATCATAATGGAAGTTAACAATATAGGGATTGGGAACCTTCACACAGTTGAGCACACACAGTTTGGCTTCATCAAATGCAGACCACGCCTCCTGAACTGGGAGGATTTCTTTGACAGTTACCCAGGCTACGGCTGATTGAAATGAGCTCCACACAGCCTACCTATACCTTGCTAAGGCCTTTGACACCATTCCCCAGTCAGGTATCATAGATGAACTCACCAACCTGGCCATGAATCCATACATCACACGATGGATTGCAAACTGGCTCAGAGATAGATCCCACACATTACGAGTTGCTGGCTACATGTCAGACTCTACACTGGTAATGACTGGTGTCCCCCAGGGTTCAGACCTGGGGTCCCTCCTGTTTGGTATATACTTCTCAAATGTACATGCCAACACAGGAGAGTTGTGGTTGACTAAGTTTCCTGGAACTGCAAAGTGTTTGCCATAATAGATTCTCCGGAAGACAAACATATTCTCCAGAAGGGACTCTATGATACAGCTGTGTGGTGTCAGAATCATGGCCTCAAGCTCACTGTGGAGGAATGCATAGTGATCCTCTTTTTTGAAAACAAAATACCCACAAACTATCACATGGGTGTTACCCCCTTAAAAATGACAAGGTGATAAGGGATCTGGGGACACAAGTAGATAGTCATCTTTCCTTTGACAACCATGTTGCCAAAGTGATTGGAAGATCCTATGTGGACATATAATCAACAAAGGGTTTGCATCAGGATCCAAAGAGGTAGTGTTGGCACTCTACTCTTACATCATCAGACCCATCATTGAGTACAGTGCATCATTTTGGATGTACTCGACTTAGCATATACAGCAGTTGTAGAGACCACATAGGTACCTCACCAAGAGGATTACTGGCCTCAAACAGTTGTGTTATGCAACACAACTGGTAAAACTAAATCTGTTCTTCGTTGCATACCGCCTACTCAGAGGCGCACTCTGCCTAACATACAGAGCCATGTCCAACACATAACTGTTGAACATGCTCCATCTACACATAACAACATTGAGTCACCCTACACATTCCAGGGATATGAACCTCATTGTAACAATGAATACAACATGCTGGTGGGATAGAGTACCATCCCAGACACTTGCCTTACTGTGGAACAGAGACCCAGTGTACATCAGACAGAACCTCTCGCTGACACTCTTCAATTGGAACCTTGATGAGTGGATGGGAAACAGACAGTTCATGCCAGGATCACATCAGCAGCAACACTAGAAAGGGGCTTAGGGTACTAACTATTAGAACTAGGCCTTGGGAGACTACTCAATGGTATGGTGAAAGCTGTGCAACTTGCGTAGGCTGATATATGCCTTCATAGAGATAGTCTACTACATACCTATGGACCTATGTGACAGGTGCATGTCTACAGATAGTAGATGTGTACTTCATTGTACAGTCATGTTGTACAGCAGGCACATGGACCACATACACTGTAATGCTTACAGATACTGGTGGCTGTTATGTACAGTGGGAGAGATGTGCACCTCATGTCTTTCGTGCCATTGAGATGTGTGCTGGGTGGGACAGTCCTGGAAGGATCCTTGTCATGGTCACCCTCTTACACACATCTGTGTCCATCCATCTTTGGCTTATTATACTGTGTTCCCCCTATATATATATATATATATATATATATATATATATATATATATATATATATATATATATATATATAGGTACATAGGTAGGTGATAGGCTATCTGCCTGAAGACATATATTAGTATGACCAGAGTGTGCAGCTATCACCACCCATAGAGTTAGTTCCCTAGGCCTCTGTGTAGTAGAGCTCATGAAGTGATCCATGGTGTGACAGTTTAGTTTCACATACACTCATCAAGGCTCCTCTGGAAGAGTGTCAGTGAGGGTCTCGGCTTAATGTTGGTTGGGAGCCTGTTCCAAAGCAAGGGAAGTCTAAGAGTTAGTCATGTATCCCTCCAACATGTTCTATTTAATGTTGTGATGATGATATCCCTAGAGCATGTGGTACAGTGAGCTTGTGTTTACTTCAGATAGTGCATGTACATCAATTCTGCATTGGACATGGACCTGTCTGTTGGGCAGAGATCTCCTGAGTAGACATTATGCAACAGAGTACAGACTGAGTTAAATTCAGTCTGGTTGCATGGGGCAACTGTATGATGCCAGTAATCCTCTTGTTGAGGTACTTCAGTGGTCTTTCCAGCTGCTGAAGGTGCCTAGTCAGACTTATTGCAAGTGTGTTGTGGTACTCTCTGACGGGTCTGATGACTGATGAGAAGAGGGAACCTCCTTTGACTTACATGCAAAGTCCTTGGCAGTTTGTGGGAACACATAGCATGATTTTCTAACCACTTTGTGAATATGTTTCTGGAAGCAGAGATGACTATCCACATGTGTCCATAGATCCCTTATTATCACCTCCATATTTAGGGTGTTGGCACCTATGTGGTATTTGTATGACTGTAGCTCGAGGGCATACTTTTTACAGTACATATGTCTGACTGAGACCCTTTTTAAGGATGTCTCTGTTGTCCCACACATCGATTATGACAACTTTTTTGCAGTCATCCACAAACTTTGCTAAACATAGCTCTCATGTGCTTGACTGTATTTCTGAAAAGTCTACACCAGACAGGAGGGGTCCCAGTACTGAGCCATGGGGGACAGCAGTTGTTACCAGCTTGAACAGGAGACCACAATTCTTACCTTGTGGGATCTATCTGTGCCCCAGTTGGCAATCCATCAGATGACATGCATATTTATGCACTGGTTGTTGATTTTGTGGATATGACATGTGTCTGGGATGTTGGAAGATGCCTTTCCAAGGTCTATGTGGGACGTGTGTAGCTCATTTCATTGTTGTATGTCCTGGGTGACTGCCTTGAAAACAGTCTAGCAGGTTTGGGAACCATGATCTGCCCCTGACCAAACCGAAATTGGTAGGGTTGGGTATTTGTAGGCTCACAATAGCTCTGTTTATGAGTTCCATCATGATGGACTCCATGGCCTTGCAGATCAGGCTTAATAGGCTTATGAGGCAATAGTTCATATGGTCTGTTGTGCACCAACACTTGTGGAGTGTGCCAAATGTTGCTGTAACGCATTCAACAGTTTCATATCCTGTACAGAGGGTGAGTCTCAACAGACTGTTCAGGTGCAGGATCTGTTTGTTTTGGAGTTCACATATGACACAGCTAGGGAAGCCATGTCATCCCATAGACACCATGTTTTTAGGTTTGGAAAGTGCTGTTTAACCATTGTATATGTGATTTCTGGGTTTTCACAGTCTCCAGGTATGATAATGGGCCCTTTTGTTAGTGAGAAGGGGGTAAATATGCATGAACCTGTCTGACAAGATGTTGGCGGTGTCAGTCATGTACATGCATTCATTTACAGTTTGCACTGACTCAGAACATATATGTGTTTACATTGATATATATGACATTGCGAAGAAAGCTTCATGGTTCTCTATGGACTCTTTGACAATATTTTTGCCAGAGCATGGATTGGATGATGTTAGGAGTGCTCATTGTTTATTGATGATACTGATCAGAGATTTATTGGTCTTCTTTGAACGTTCACTTTCTCTGAACAAGTTCAGTACTTGTAGTACATAGTTTGATTATGACAGGAGTCCAATATATTATATGGGTCTGTTTTCATAAAACTGTGTGCGCAAGGCAGGACTGGTGAATAGTGACAAGTTTCTGGGGTAAGAACTGCAACTGCCAAATATGTGTGGCCCACTGCTGTACTCAGACATGGCCTAAGTGTGTGAGCATGCCCAGTATGACCTTTCAGTATGTTGTTGACTGAAATTTGCTTCGTTTTGTTTAAGTGTGTGAGCATGCCCAGTATGACCTTTCAGTATGTTGCTGACTGAGATTTGCTATATTTGTTAAAGTGTGTGAGCATGCCCAGTATGGACATATATACTATATGTGTGTGAAAAAAATAAGTTGTTTTTTACTTCAGGGCTCACCTTTGTGTTGTACATCGACAGGAAGCACACTGTGCCTGCAGGGCTTCCAGGAGTCACTTTGCATAGACTTATCAACATTTATACATACGGGGGGACAGCTATTATTTATACATTTCTACCTAGGGGGCACACCTGATTGTTACTGTGGGTGTACATTGGATGTGGGGTTCACCTGACACTTATGCACATTTGCTATGCCTGAACTACTATGTCAGGTACTCCATTTCAGTCTGTACTGTTGCCTATCATACTGGCTTGAGGCATACTACTGTACTACAGAACTTAGGTTCCAATTTCACGTGTATTAGTTTGTGACTTCATAGCCTACCCAACCCACATCACACTGCCTGGCCTGCCGTTATTTGTCTGCATAGGCCTGGGGTGAAGTTCAGAGGGCATGATACAGCATTTGTTTGTGTTTGTGTTAGTCTACAATTGCTCTGCTCTGTCTGCACCAGTGAAATGCTGTCATGGCTTAGAGGTTCAGTACTTTGACTATAGTGCAAAGTATCCTGAGTTCGAGCCCTGTCACTGCTTTTTATTTCCCTGCTGGGCAGACCTGACTGGTTAAGGTAAAGTAAAGCAGGTGTGAGCGTGTTTAGCCGACTTTGCCTGACTTTGCCCAACGTTGCCCAACATTGCCTGACGTTGCCCAACATTGCCTGACATTGCGCTAGTTTGCGCAGCACGCAGCTCCGCGCAATTGTGTTTAAATAAGCTAAATAGTGGTAAAATGTGCTTAACACTGCTTTATATTGCTTAAAATAGGGCAATCATGCCTCAGGTGGTGCTGCAGGGCTGCCTATGTCGGATGCACATAGTACACTCCCTATACATGTTTGAAAACAGGTAGTGTCAAGTTAGGCATCCCTTTTATTGTATGTGTGAGTCAGAGAGAGGTGTCATTTCCAGGGTTCCTACTGAGTCAGTGTATCTGCTATGTGTTGCCTCTTTTTCAAGGCCAGGGCATACTGGGCATGCCTCCTTCTGCCTACTGGGGCAGGCTCAGGTTGTTACTCCTCCAAGTCACACTGTGCCTGTGCAGGCCTTGGCAATGGTGGGGGGCTGTTTGGCCCTGCCCCATGCTGTTCCTGCTCCAGCTGTTTTCACAGGATCATATTGTGTAGCATGTACCATGACAATTTGGGTACATGTAGTTGGTGAGTACTGCAAGGCTCCACCAGATGTGTCCAGGCACCGGAACCGTGACTTGAGCATCCCAAACACATGCTCAATAATGTTTCTTGTTTGTGCGTGTGCCTCATTATGGAGTTCTTGTTCAGGTGTGTGTGCATTTCTGATGGGTGTCATCAGCAACGGCTCCAGTGCGTAACCAGCATCCCCCACTAGGTGACCGTCAGGGATGTCCCCATTGGCAAATCTCTGGTACAGCTGCATCAGATGCCAGATGTGGGAATCGTGATAGCTTCCACGGCAGCCAGCACTCACATTCATTATTATGCCCTGGGCATTACACACGACCTGGCACTTGATGGAGGGGAAGCCCTTGTGGTTGATGTAAACACTACCCCACTCACCAGGTGGTGCTTTGATGTGTATGTGCGTGCAGTCTATTGCACCCACCACCTCAGGGTATTCTGCTATTTGATGGAAAAGATGCATATTGCTGGCCAATGCCTCACTGGAATTAGGGAAATATACATGCTCACCGACATGTGCTGACATGGCATCCAGGAACTGGTGCAGTACCCTGGATGCTGATGCCTGTGAAACCCCCATCAATATCACCATTTGGTCTCTGGAAGGTACCTGTAGCTAGTATTTGTAGGCCAACACATACCTTGGTATCCACTGGGATGGGTTCCCCTCTGTTGTTTCTGTGTGTGAGGTGTGGCCGGCACAGCTCAACAATTTGCTGCAGGAGGTCTCTGTCTATTCTATAGAGCTCCACTATCTCCAGCTCGTGTAGCCCCTGGTAGGTTACCCTGGGTCTGTACACTCCATCTCCTCATGGTGGGTTGCTCAGCAGCATTCACAATATCACCACCCTCAGCACCTTGCACATGTTGGTTTATAATAGCAATGGCAGCCCCTAACATTTTGTCAGCCTTAAGCTTTTTGAGTTTTCACTCTTTCTATACTGCAGTGTTGCAGAGTTCTTGTGAAAAAACAGGTTAGACTGCTGTTTGCAGAGTTTAAATTCCTGGGCTGGGCTGGGCTAGTCGACTGCCTGTTTAATTGGTTGATTGTGATATATTTCACCTGGCAGCTCTGCTAGTTCTCCTTGGTTAACTTCCTACTACTTCTTTTCCTTCCTTTTTCTCTTTCTGTTTCCACAAGGGCCAGCGGCATGCATACAAGCACACACGCACACACACACACACACACACACACACACACACACACACACACACACACGCGCACACAAGCGCACACGCATGCACACGGTGTAAGCACATTTGCAAGAAATTTCAGAAATATCCACGGCGTGCTCCTTTGGTTTCTTGCTTTCAGCTAGTACCACTGTGAACATGCCTCTTGCAATCCTGAGCAACTCAGAGGAAACACAAGCCACTGTGCTCCAGTCACCTTACAGTCTTTCAGACATACTCACTCATGATGTCACCTATCTTCTACTCGACTACTACCCTACTCCTGCACTTACACTCTAGGGACATGGCTTACATGCCGGGGAAAATTGGGATTCACTATCCTTATCCTCATTTGCATAGGATTGCCTACTAATGCTTGGTTACATCTCTCACACTGAGCTCCCCCCCTTAGCAACCACTACTCAGTGGCCATGTTGTTTGCAGCCTGCCATTCACCTGCATAGCAGAACAAGTTTTTTAGTGTAAATGCACATTTGTGGCTATTTTTCCCTTTTTTTCTATTTATTTAAAGCGCAGCATGTTTGCAGTATGCTGCGCTACTCTTAAACATCGCCGATCGGGGAAAAAAAAACTTTGGATTTTACGGATTTACAACATTTGCAAATGCCAATGACCTTATATTTGGCCATTGGCATGCTTACTCAACTAGATGCATCCTTTATTTGGAGCTGTCATAGCTCCATTTAGCTATCTGCAGAATGGTACTCCGTTACCAACGGAGTACATTTCTGCAGATAACACTACTCTTACACAGACAGGTTAGTGGTTCCTGGATCGCAAATTTACCTAATTTGCATAGCTTTCAGCAGCGAATGAGGTAATTTGCATACCATAACGCTGTCTGTGCAAGAGTAGCTTTAGAAGCTCTCATGCATGCCCCTGCCGGCTATTGCTGAATCGCTCGGCAGACATATTGCCTGTCTGCCGTATTACACTGTTCTTGCACTCTGTGCAAGCCTTCGTAAATCTGGCTCTATGCCTTTATATGCATAAACTTCATTAAAACTATAAGGAACTACATTTTATGCTTAAAATAACATAGTCATGCTAGAACTGAGAGAGTATTCAGAACCAAGCCTTCCAGAAGGATCTTCCAAAATCTGATAAATCACTTATGATCCTGCTTGACTGATGTGTCAGAAATATTATGGAAATGGATATCTTCCAACATTAAGAACCTCTTTTAATTTTGTTTTCCAACTCTGTTGCATTATGTAGTGGTCACTGTCATCATCATTTATGATATAGCTTAATGGAGACATCTGGGAGGTATCAGATGTTGGATAGTTAATTTTCTTTTAGGGTTACTACATTGTGTTGACAGTTTTTTTTCCATTAAAAGTTTATTCCAAAAAATAATGTTTGGCAATGCTGTTTGCAATATTTTGCCAGGTCATGAATACTCAGATTATTTGAAATAATCTTTCTTTTACTTAACTTTGTTCTGATCACTAAGTAACACATGTGTCTGACTGTAAAAAAAAACTTTCATAGCTGAATCAGCTTATTTCCTTGAATGACATGGTTTATAATATAAGCATTCTGTTACAACTGTGACTGGAATCATACTGGATCTATCTTTTTTATGTTCCAGCACTCTGTGTATCATACACCTTACTTTACAAGCCTCATCCTTTATCATATATACAATACTTCCCAATCACAAAATAAAAAAAAAAAAAAATCATTAATGTACTGCAAAGCATATAAAATGTATCAGAATATGTGCAAATAACATAAAAGAGAAAATGGTCTTATTCCTTCAGGTAATGTAAAGTATTCTTACAATGTTCTTTTCTGGTTGCCATTCCAATTTTTCTCATGTGTGTTTTCGTATAATTAATCATGGAAATGGATTTTATTATCTTGCCCATGTAGACGGTTCGGTTCGAGTTATCTTAGGATTTCAAGCCACCATTGGACATGAGGTGCATCTGAAGGATTTCTTTTTTTGTTGTTGGTGGGAGCATTTCCTTGATTGTTCCTTATTAATTTACACACACACACACAGATATATATATATATATATATATATATATATATATATATATATATATATATATAGATATATATATATATATATATATATATATGTATATATATATATATGGGTCTACTTTGTTTTGTTGAATCTCATTTCACTGAATTTCATTTCACCCTGACCACTTCGCTGAAAACTCAAATTACTGAAAACTCATTTCACTGAAAATCATTTCACTGAACTGCAGTTGGTATATATGGCGCTGTGTAGAGTACTGTAAGGCAAGAAAAATGTACCTGCCCTTTTCCTCACTGTAGTGTGATCCTGGAGTTAGTATATATAGTTAGGGTGTGTGTGGGGGGCACAGCCCCCCACATTAGGTGGTGTGCGGGGTATAGGCACCCACTTAATTTGAGTACATATTGTCTTCTGGAGAGAGTTAGTCATTGGTGTTGCAACTATGCATGTGTATTGTTTAAAATGTATTGTTTTGAAGTTTTTGGTAAAATACAATATAAAACAAACAAGGTGGGTTCTACACCCCACACACCCCCAAATACACCCTCCCTAACTATATATACTAACTCCAGGTTCGTACTACAGTGGGGAAAAGGGCATATATCTTTGACTTGCATTACAGTACTCTGCACAGTGTCATATATACTAAGTTCAGTTCAGTGAAATGAGATTCAGTGAAATAAGTTTTCGGTAATTTGTGTTTTCAGCGATGTGGTTGGGGTGAAATGAAATCCAGTGAAATAAGATTCAGTGAAACAAAGTAGACCCATATATATATATATACACACATACATACACACACACACACACACACATATATATATATATATATATATATATATATATATATATATATATATATATATATGGGTTCCCTTCATAATTTTTACTTTCTAAAACCTCAAATTTCATATGGTTGAGACCATATGATCGAAGTTTTAGAACTTTTGAAATTCTGAACAGAGATCTGCATACAGCACAGAACGTGAATTTTCATGTTTCCTCTCTGTAGTGCGATCTCGGAGTTGGTATATTTAAGTAGTGGGGGTGTGGAGGTGCATGGGGGGGCTTGCCCCTCGCATAAACATTGAGAAAGTTTTTTTTTTTGGGTGGGGGATTTATTTCGGAATGCTGAGATTCCATAACTTCGATCATATGGTCTCGACCATATATAATTCAAAGTTTTCATAATTTTACATTTTACAGCTTCACCAGAATGCCTTTACAGTGTGGGAAAAATCAGGATACTCTTGCAAAACTCTGGCTGAAAAGTTTTGCTGGAAAAATTTCAAGCCCCACCCCAAACCATGAGAACACAGGTGCCTGTGCAGTATAGCTCACCTAAACCCTGTACAATCATATTAAGGGTTGCATAGATACAGCTGTAACTATCAGAATAGGCACAGAGCAATCTCAAAAAAAAAACAAAAAAAAAAAATGGAATCCTGACAACAATTGGTTGTATAATGAAAGGAAGAAAGTCATTGCCACAATTTGGAAGTGTAATACCTAGCAAGGTAAAAACTCCTCATCAGTCGAAACAAGCAACTCAGGGGTTAGTTAACCTTCAGACACCTGATTCAGCCTAGTTTGGTTTTGTGAAGGGCAGGTCAAGTCTACTGAACCAGGTGGACCTCTTCAATAAGGTCACCAAAGCAATGGGCAAGGGATAAAGAATGCATACTGCCTACCTTGACCTACCTGGCCAAAGCATTTGACACAATACCCTACTCAGGCATTCTAGACAAACTGACAAAATTATGTATAAACACCTATGTCACGCACTGGATAGCCAGCTGACTCACAGATAGGACCCAAGAAGTTAGGACAGACAATCCTACCTTCACAAAGAAGACAGTCACTAACAGGGTATCTCAAGGCTCAGTACTGGGGCATCTCCTTTTTGGCATCTATGTCTCTGATGGCAAACTAGATGGTGTCATAAAATCCCCCAGTGACACTGATAGCCTCCAATAAGGACTGACAGTCTAATAACTGGCACTAAAGCCACGGTCTAAAACTCAATATCAAGAAATGCATAATACTATCCTTTGGGAAGATGGCTATCCATGGGAACTACAATAATGATACTACACACTAAGCACAGACCCAGTGGTCAGGGTTTTGGGAAACTATGTCAACAAAAGCCTGGCCTTTCACCAGCATGTGTCAATGGTAGTAAGGAAATAATTCTTTATTGCACAACTTACAAGCAAGGAAATAACATCCAAGGATGTAATAGTTCCACTGTACTTGTCCCTTATCAGAACAATCATTCCATAAAATGCCTCCTTTGGTATGTACCTGACCAAGCATATGCAACAACTGTAGCATCCACAGAGGTGCCACAAAAAAATATATATATCCTACTTGGACCACTTCAAAACACTATCCCTGACCTTGGACTCCTTCAGGTTGTTGAGAGGTGATCTATACTTGGCCTACAAAGCATCCTCTCTTCCAACTCTGATGGACCTGCTACACATTTGTGAAGCAAAGAGTATCGGAATTACCCAATCTAGGGCCTAAATCTCATCTGCAACATAACTAGGACTTGTTGGAGGGACAGGAATGTGTCTCAGAGACTACGCCTTTTCTGGAAAAGGGTTCCAATCCATGCAAAGCAGAGTTCTTTCCTAACTCTATTCAAATGTAACTTAGGCCAGTGGATGGGGAATTGGAAATGTACCCGTCGTCTGGAACTTATGTTTCTAGTAGTCAGAGACAGCTTATAAATGCTTACCCACCCAATGGTGTGTTCTGTAACTTATCTTGAAAGACTTGAGCACCACTAAACTTAAAATTTTGAAGTATATTTGTTTTAAATATGTATCATACCTGTGCATTTAATCTTCAAATTAGGTGAAGGCCAGCTCAGAAACTACCATCACGTTGAGGATCTAAGCCCCTGTACTTTATTCTTATCTTGAAATCCCCTTCCTTTTTGTTTTATTTGGAATGCTTAATTTCCTAAATTACATGGTGTTACCCTCCCTTATCTCTCTGTTTTGGTCTACTAGGTTTCTGAGGCAGACCCCACTCTGATTATTCCTCTACCCTGTCCCTATTTTTACCCTCTCTCATTTACACCACTTTTAAACTTAACCATCTTCAAACACTTACCAACCTACTACTTTACAAAATACTGTTCTAACTTTATCACCTCTATCACCACAACTACCCAACCACAGACAATAACCACAGCATCTTCTTCCACCCAATATTTTTACACTATCAATTCATCCCTCTCCCTCACTTAGCATCTCTACCATCCTAAAACTCTTTCAGTTTCTCATCCACTTCTATCCACTAAACTCTTCTCTTTACTACTTACACATAGTTACTGCTCCTTTATAGTCCCCTGCCTACATTTTATTTTCTCCTTCCCAATCTCTTTACTCAATATGTTGTATATACAACTCATCTTATGAACTCCCACAGCCATTTCTTTGCAACTGCTACATCAATCAACTCCATCTTACAGCTTTAAAAATAATCCAGCACTACCATATCTTAACACAGGTCCAAAACAAATTCATTTAACACCAATATACCTTCTTGGAATTATAGTATCCACAACTCCAAAACTCAACAAACTCTCCAGTTATACACCACTGTAATATTAACCTATGTAGTAAATGGAATAAAATCCCAGAATTCCATGCATGGAGAAGACAGTACTCCCCAGAATTATTTCAGCTACTGAAATCTAGCTAAAGCTGATTATCCACCTACTTCATTATACAGTCCCTAGACTTGTGTACTAACTGCTGACACCACAGAGGAAGGTAAATTGAAAACATATGAGAAAACATATATTTGAAGAGAAATCTTCCACGGGATGTTGGAATGCATATTGACACCTTTAAAAGGGGGTTCAACACTTTGAGGATCAAAAAAATTTATTTCTGTAAATGTTACCAATAAGAATTGTACATATCACATCTCTCGAGGAAGACGGTCCTGCCTGTTAATATTTTCTTACATACTTATACAAGTTACACACTGATGGATTTGAACACTTATCTGTCTTACTATACAGTTTCTAGACCTGTAAACTAACTGCTGACACTGCAGGAAAAGTCATATTGCAACTGATAGAAAGCACATATTTGAAGGAATATCTTCAGAAGGTTGTTGGAATGCTTATAGACTACATTAAAAGGGATACAACACCAGGGGAATCAAAACTCTCTATTTGTTTATGTTTCTACCAAGTAGAATTGTACATATCACATCTCTTGAATATTCTATTACTTTCATATGTACTCATACTAGGTACACATTGTTGGATTTGAACACCTGACTACTCCATTATACAGTACCTAGACTTGTGTACTAACTTCTGATCAGAATGCACACATTTGAAGTGATATTTTCAGCAGGACTTTGGAATGCATATGGACTCTTTTAAAAGAAGTACAACACTTGGATGATCAAAACCCTCCTCTGTGTAAATGTTGCCAGTCAGTAGATTTGTACATATCACTTCTCTTGAGTATAGTCCTGTCTGTTACTGTTTTCTTTCACACTCATCCTAGCTACACACCACTGAATGTACGAACCTGCCTACCTCATTAAAAAGTCTCTAAACCTTTGTATTAAATGATGTTTCAGAGAAGAAATCATATTAGTGGTGTCAGAAAGTGCAGCCTTGAATGGATATCTTCAACAAGGTATTGGAATGCATATGGACTCTTTTAAAAGTGAGTACAATATATGAGGATCAAAACCCTCCCTATATGTAAATGTTACCACTAAGTAGAATTGTATGCATCATATTTGTTGTGTAATCCAGTCCTGCCTGCAATCTGTTGTTTTTGTACACACAGTATGCCAGGTTCAAACACTTGCCTACCTCATTCTATGTTATCTAGAACTGTGCACTAACTGCTGATATCACAGAAAGAGTAATTTCAGAGTTATCAGAAAACATGCAGTTTAAGGGAGTGTGACGCATGTATGGAGAAATGTGCAATTTTTTTTGTGAAAGATACATAAATATCCAATGTGCTTTGTGAAAGAAACACCTTTACGGGTCACAATTCACCATATATTGTATTCATAATGCAAACATCCCTTCAGGAGTAGTATTGAAGAAATTGCTTGAAACCACCACGATATAGTCCAAATAACATTTAATATAAAAGATAAAACAGGAACAAGCGCTTTCACGCAAACAGATTGCGCTTCATGAGGTTACAATCTCACAGTGACTTCCATTGTCTTTTATAGAAACGCATTATCACAATTAACCAATTAGTCAAATAATTACAGTCAATAAACATGTTTAAGAACTCATTATCATTAAAATATAAAATAATAATGCATTCAACTACCTAATACATTATTTAAAATATGCAGCCCAGTGAAACTATTTAATATTTCAACAATAGCCATCATTGGAGCTTTTAAATTCAATAAATTCAACACAAAATGTTAAAATGCAAAGAATTCCCTAATTATCAGCATTGCGCCTCGTTAAATTTATTCAGGAAACAATGCCCATACTTGGAAAAAGGAAATAATCCAAAATGTAGCTTTGCTTAACAATCCTGATACCTAAACAAGACGCCTTCTCCATAACATAATGTTTCGTTCAATTTTATTAGAAGTAAAAAATTCAAGGCTTGTCCAGCCGACTATCATAAATCAATCTATGATAGCCAAGGCGTAACAGCAACCAAGCCATTACTAATGAAATTCAACAAGAATTAAAAGTATAAAAATGGATATCCAATATAGATGTCCGTTTCCAAAAGCAATTTTTCCATTAACATTTGTATAAGTCCTTATTGGTGCACGGAGAGAAACCAGTTCATCCCAACATGCTATTTAAAACTTTCCGCAAGAAACGTTTTACAAAGAAACAGTCTTGCAATCAAAATAGCCAACAGTTATGCCAAAGTAAATCCTAAGTCCAAAAACAAGGAAATATTATATCATTTCCACCAGCAACCATAGCAAAAATTTAAACCTAGAACACAGACGCTGCAACAAAGTAAATACTGTGATAGAAAGATGGTAAAATCACCGTAAGTGGCAAAAGCTATGCGCATAAGCACAAGCTGGCAATCAGAATAACCAGCATCTATGTCATATAGATCCTTGTCAAAAAGCAAGAAAACATTAAGCATTCCCATCATTAATCCTAGACCGGAACCATAGCCTAGAGTATAGAAGCTACACCAAAATAGATGCTGTACTGAAAAAAACAGTACAGGCATCATAGTTAGCTGAATTTTAAAGTCGCATCAATTCCAAACATAATATATGCTGTTACAAAAAATTCAAAAATCATTTCAAGAGTTCAGAAACTCCATTAAGTCCCAGTAAACTTGTCCGGTCATTGAGTACTAAGGCATAGTACACATGTTCCACATTAATATGTAAAAATGAAGCGAATGCACTAAGACTTCAACTAACTAAAAATATAACTAATATAATAACTAATAAACTAGACACAACCATTCACAAATATAGCAAAAACGAAACATATGAAAATATAATAAACAATGCATTCAAAAAACCAAAAATACACAGACAACATTGTAGTTTCTAACTGTTCACAAGAACAGAAGACGATATAATGATGTAATAATATAGTAATAATAAAATATCCCAAAGTCCCTATTCAAATAACAAAAAACAAAAGCATGAATGCATGAAGAGATCATGCTTACCATAGATCCTACATATCAAAAACAAGACAACCTGGATGTCTAAATCAACAACCAGGTAAAACATGGGGATACTACGTCATAATATGGCATAGAACTTACATATTTAAATGACAATAATTCATACATGTTAATATAAACAAACACTAATAGATAAAGAATGATAGAATCCAGTATTGTCACATTTTATCAAAATTAATATATCAATACAAGTTTCTATACTTCGCAGAGGAGAATTTAATTTCCAAGTTACGATTATAAGATGAATGTGCATGATCAATATTCAGATGAGGGATGGTAAGACGAGTCAAATTAACTAGGACCTTTCTGGTTAGCTAGGGCCTATCAAAGCTGGTCGAAGATTGACCACAGAGTTCAGGCCTGGTGGTAAGTGGGCCTTGAGTCTCAAGATCCACCTTAGTTCAAAACTCTCCAAGGTGTTCAAGTGGTCACCCTCCCTCCTATTAAAATCTACCACCTGTAGCACCTGAAACACAAAACTGTGCTGAGGGTGGGTGCTGCAGTGTAAGGCCAGGGCATTATTAAGATTATTTTTTCTGATGTTATATATATGGTCATAGATTCGATCTCTTAGTCTCCGTGAGGTCAAACCCACATAGTAACTATCACAAAGGGTACAGGTGGCAAGATAGACCACATTTTTCGTATTACAATTCGCATAATGCGTTGGCAATATATTCCTTCCCGTACCTGGAGGTATAAAACCACATTCTTTACAAACATAGTCGCAATAAGAACATTTTGTACATGGAAAGGTACCTGTTTTCATCAAAGATCTAATGTCAATAGATGTATTGATTAATTTCTCCTTACATAAAAGTCTCTTTAAATTCATACAATTCATGTATCTAAAGATCGGTTTTTCACTCACAACTTCTGAGACAGACATATCTGAAAGTAAAATCTTCCAGTTACCTCTTACTATATTAGTTAGATGCTGCACATCATTAGTAAACTTTATATCATAGGAAGGAATATTAGCCATATTCTTATTAAGGCTATGATGGTTAACAAACTTTTTAACCTGGGATCTAGTGTTGTCAGGTATGGGATCTTTTACTTCATCAATCAATTTAGTAGGATAGCCCCTTTCCATGAAAAGCTTCCTCTGGGTTTCCATTAGACTAAGTGTATCAGATCTATCACTACAGATTTTATCAATCCTGCTCATCTGGTTCTTTATAATATTTTGAAAAATATGTCGTGGATGTAAGCTATCATAATGGAGGATCCCATTCCTCCAACAGGATTTCCTATAAAGCGTCGTCATTAGCCTACAATCATTGTCCTTCTTGATGGTAATATCTAAAAAATTCACACAATGATGAGAAAAATCATGACTAAATTTAAAGAACGAAGTGACACTATTCATATAGTTAATAAAGGAAATAAGACCATCTACATCACCATTCCATATGATTAGTATGTCGTCTACAAAGCGTCTGTATAGTACGACATTTGCAAACATCAAGTCATTAAATATGTGTTCCTTTTCCCATTCCCATTGAAGAGAAATCTTCCACGGGATGTTGGAATGCATATTGACACCTTTAAAAGGGGGTTCAACACTTTGAGGATCAAAAAAATTTATTTCTGTAAATGTTACCAATAAGAATTGTACATATCACATCTCTCGAGGAAGACGGTCCTGCCTGTTAATATTTTCTTACATACTTATACAAGTTACACACTGATGGATTTGAACACTTATCTGTCTTACTATACAGTTTCTAGACCTGTAAACTAACTGCTGACACTGCAGGAAAAGTCATATTGCAACTGATAGAAAGCACATATTTGAAGGAATATCTTCAGAAGGTTGTTGGAATGCTTATAGACTACATTAAAAGGGATACAACACCAGGGGAATCAAAACTCTCTATTTGTTTATGTTTCTACCAAGTAGAATTGTACATATCACATCTCTTGAATATTCTATTACTTTCATATGTACTCATACTAGGTACACATTGTTGGATTTGAACACCTGACTACTCCATTATACAGTACCTAGACTTGTGTACTAACTTCTGATCAGAATGCACACATTTGAAGTGATATTTTCAGCAGGACTTTGGAATGCATATGGACTCTTTTAAAAAGAAGTACAACACTTGGATGATCAAAACCCTCCTCTGTGTAAATGTTGCCAGTCAGTAGATTTGTACATATCACTTCTCTTGAGTATAGTCCTGTCTGTTACTGTTTTCTTTCACACTCATCCTAGCTACACACCACTGAATGTACGAACCTGCCTACCTCATTAAAAAGTCTCTAAACCTTTGTATTAAATGATGTTTCAGAGAAGAAATCATATTAGTGGTGTCAGAAAGTGCAGCCTTGAATGGATATCTTCAACAAGGTATTGGAATGCATATGGACTCTTTTAAAAGTGAGTACAATATATGAGGATCAAAACCCTCCCTATATGTAAATGTTACCACTAAGTAGAATTGTATGCATCATATTTGTTGTGTAATCCAGTCCTGCCTGCAATCTGTTGTTTTTGTACACACAGTATGCCAGGTTCAAACACTTGCCTACCTCATTCTATGTTATCTAGAACTGTGCACTAACTGCTGATATCACAGAAAGAGTAATTTCAGAGTTATCAGAAAACATGCAGTTTAAGGGAGTGTGACGCATGTATGGAGAAATGTGCAATTTTTTTTGTGAAAGATACATAAATATCCAATGTGCTTTGTGAAAGAAACACCTTTACGGGTCACAATTCACCATATATTGTATTCATAATGCAAACATCCCTTCAGGAGTACATTTACTATTCAGCCTGTTATAATAATTGCTGTCTCCTCATAACCTTGTCAGTATTGCTTTTTGTCATGCAGCAGGGCTAAACATATTAGCATGAGGAGCACCATCTGAATGCAGCTAAAGGCAAATTCTCATCAGTTTTTGCCATGGGATGTAAGGTGTCATTTACTGTTAGTTTAATTTACTGCTCAATGCCAAGCGTAATGCAACAGTAAATGTTGCAAGAGTAATATTTGTGGTCATGACTGTTAAGTGATATATCTGTTACTTCACATCAAATGTTATGGTAGGAAATGAGATGTGTGTAAGAGTGATGCCATGTACATATTACTGAAGTGGAACTCTTGGTGGATTTACTATGTTTTGTATCAATGCTGTGACAGGTGAAGTCACATAGGGACTTGGATTGTTATGTGTCTAAAAGTCATAAGTGAAGGAATTGTGTAAAATGGCAGTTACAAAGATGCTGTTTGAGGGACTGATCAAGAAGGTGTTGGGCCACACTGACAGCTGCCAAACAGTGATGTGCCACCAATGCATTCTGAATGTTAATCTCCAGATCACTACATTATGCATTATTACAAATAAGTCTTGTGTTTATGTGTGCATCAGTGAAAAACTCACTGTTATATGTCTACAATGAGCAGGGTAATAACAAGGCATATAGGCAAATGATATAATTGTTGTACTCATTAGTAGCAGTTTGCAAATATGTTTGCAATTGTACTAATTCCACTGGTTTGTGACACTGGGAAGGAAATTGTGATAAAGTGCCTCACTCAGTTACATAGACCAATACACTGATTGCATTGGATTGGATTCCTCATATCATGTCTACAATAAGCCAATAAACCTTATGAAATTAATAGAGCCTGCTGGCATTACTTTCAGTCTGTCAGAATTGCTTACTGTAGTGCATTGCTGCCAAATTTCTTTGCTCCACCAAAGGCAAAGTATTAGTGCATTCATAATTACTTTTCGAGTTTTTGCCATAGAATGAGAGCTAGCAGTAAGCTTTGCTGTTTGATGGCAAGCATCTCACAAATGCTGAAGAAATTTAGCTATTTATGGCTATGTGCGTGGAGCATGAATCTGTTTTCTGACCAGATTAAAGGTGTGAAATGAAGTTAATAGGACAGTGGTAAAAAAGAGGAGAAAGAAGCAGGTATGGGACTGTGGAGTAATTTAGGAATGTGCAGGATGATGGTGGGAGAGGACCATAGTTATCCATTACTTCATTAACTAAGATTGTGTGCACAATGATTTTGGTATGATGTGACAAGTAATTTACACACACATAGGTGAAATGTAGATGTACGCATGTGGCACAAATGTTTTGCAGAACAGGTGCTATTTTTTATTTATGTATTTATTTATTTATTAAAAAAGGGAGAGGAATGTTGGGGGAGGTATTTAGAAATAACAGAGGTAGATATATAAGACAGGTTAGGTAGCAGGTGCAGATATACAGGACATACGAGTTAGACAGGGATGGTGATGGACACAATAGGGAAGGGGACACTATGACTGGGGTTAGGTATGGGACTTAAAGGGGCATCTCCATCCAGCATGAGCACAGTGGAAATCAAGTCCTCACCCTCAGAACTGTCACTACTGTCCTCTGTCTCAGACACCTGGGGAAGTGCCAGATGGGCCAATGATTTGGAAATTTGCTGCATCATTGCTTCCATACAGCCAAAGTAGACACCCACCAAAGACCCTCTGCACTATCTCCTCCATCAGTCTTGTCAACTCTAGTTAGATGACATAACCACCCGCTCCACTGCCACTACTCCTGTTGGTTGAGCAAACCCCTGGGGCAGAGTTATCTGATGGATGTGTTACAGATAGTGTAGAAGCTGTAGAGGCAGTGCTGCCAGACTGTGACCCAGAAATGCTGGATGCCTCTGCTGCTAGCTGTAGCATCACTGCAGCCACCTATGGAAGGATGGCACTCTGAGCTACTGTAGCTGGTCTAACTCCATGTGTTGGTGGAGATGATGAGGCAGGAATGAATGCTGAAATGCAGTGAAAGGTAAAAAAAATAGAAATAATTCCAAGAAAGATGGTGGGGGGGGGGGGGCACAGAAAAAAGAAAAAACATCATATATATTCTGTAATGTTAATGTGATAGTCATTACATATTCCACACATTTTTAAAAATTATTTATATACAGATATGAATGTGCCAGGGCAGGAATTGCTAGCTCACTAATGCTATCATATTCCTGCCTCACACTATTATAAACAGTCTACAAAAAGTGCAAGCATTTTACAACTGTTTTATGCAGAAAAGTTAATTAAACGTACATTGAGACTTATTAAAAGCTTTTCTATGTTAGGATTACAGCTACTAAGTACTGAATTGTAAAATTAATATCAGAGAATAGTTGTTGTTTTCAGGAATAGAACCCACATACACACATCTTTACCTAATCATTGACTAGTTTGAAGTTGTATGAGAGAATCATGCAGGCCTATACAGTTTGCAAATGTAGAACATGTTTACTCATGCACTTGACAACAATTTTGGCCTGATGTCCATATTATTGATAAACTACTGATAAAAATGAGTATTATTATGAAATGAAAATCAGTCATACCTGAACTGGCATTTATTCCGTACCTCTTTGAAACATTGCAGTCCTTCCTGGTTTACCTCTCCCCTTCAATATCTCCAGGGGTTACACATAAAAAATAAATAAATAAATAAAAAATATAGGGTTGTATACTTACACAACTGAGGTGTTGCGTGGGACCTATAATGATCTTCCCATCAGCTAAGGAGGTCCTGCTTTTCTCTGTTTATGTCACTGTAATAGTGATGGCACTGTTCGTCCATTTGTGGGATGCCAATTGCACAGCTGATGGCCTTGACAAAACTAATTCATGCCTCAACCATTTACTGAGACCTGGTATAGTCAACCTGTAAAAAAACTCTGGCTGTAATTTCTATGATGAGTACTAAAAAATAGTGATACCCCTTCCTTATATCACCTCTGTGCTCTAAATGGAGCACTGCCCTCACCAATGCTTGTCATGTCTTTTGATCTTAGAAAATGGCAGGAAATGGGCACCCAGGTCAAATCTCATTTGCAACAGCCCATGTACAATGACAGACACCATGAAGAAATGCATTTGCACAGGAAAAGCCCTGAAAATGTCATAAAATTAAATGTATATATTATTTCTTCAATGCCCATTTTTAGTGATAAACATGAAAGTAGCTCTAGCCCGTGTGTGCTGATCAGTATATATATTCTATACAATGACACCAGTTCATGCTGGTTAATACTGATATTTGAATTATATTTCAATTGACATTGCTCCACCTCTGAACATTCACTCAGGGATAGTTTATAAAATTCATAAAGTTAACAGTCTGAAAGAGAAATATATAATTACCTACATGTTATTGTTGTTTCTCTGTGTTGTCCTTGTGCACATTTTGTTTCAGTAGTACAGGATGCATTTGTGCCACATAAAAGTTAAAATATGAGTGATAGTACTTTGGAATTGAACCCATGACAAAATGAGGCATGACATTTTGAACTCTGTGTATTAATTTGTATTGTTACAGGTAAACTCACATTGCAAATGTGTAAGGTGAGGAATATAAACATGTACATAACCTGGGACTACACCTAAGTAACAGTCTACATTTTTTGTGCATTAGGAAATATACAGTACATATATTGTACTACTGGGCATATGTCAGCATGTCTGTCTAGTAATAATTGTTATGCATGTCTGTCATGTGAGACTGCTTTGCTGTGCTCCATATACACACTGACATGATAAAACTCAAATCAAGACCTGTTCAATGCATGACAACACTGTAACTGTTGCACTAAATGCTGTTTCGTCATTTGAAAAATAGTCTGAGGCACAAATGCTTTTATGTGGAATACTTTGCCCTTCCATGACTTGTTTTAATATCTTCAGTGTTAACTAACATATGCTGATGCCAAGCTAGGGTGTGCAGATGATGACAAGTCTTAGTACATACGTGGTTATTTTTTGAGATTTTGAGATAGGACTAGAAGTGCCACTTTTCTACAGTCATTGCTGACCACTGATAATGCATTAAGTTAACTATTATGCAAACAATGAAGATAAAATGATATTTTACTTGTTCTCCATGTGTGTGATGTGCTTGGGTATTCACTGACATCATTATTATTTTATGTGAGGGCAAATCTTGAGGAATGCACCTTACAGAGTATACATATTCCAGACAATTTAAACTTGATTAGTACACAAATATGCCACTGAAACAGTTTGAAGACATGCTCTCCAAGATGTTTTACTGTGCCTTTCACATTCAGCTACTTAATACCTTGCTAATTATGTTGTCTCATTTATTTGCACCTAAAAGCAATTTATTCCACATCGTGCCCACAGAAGTGTCATAGTATTATTATTATTATTATTATTATTATTATTATTATTATTATTATTATTATTAAAGTGACCACTCCAGGAGAAACACAGGTAACATTATCATGGTTATCACCTAGAGTCAGGATATAAGTATTTCAAAGGTAATATTATAAATTGCATGCTTGTGTGTGTAGAAGGTGTAGGCTACATTAAAATGCAAAAAATAAAAATGGTCACAAGTATTATGCCCCTTAAAGGCATAATATCCATTATGCATATTCAAACTCTGCACCTCTTGCACTGGTATTCACTACATACTTTATTAATACATGGAGCCATTCAAGCAGTTAGTGATTAAGTAATTTTCTACAGTCAGCAATTTCAAATATGCTAATTGTTGGGCACCAATGGCAATCTTGCTTATGTGCCTGATGGCTAAGTCAATAAGCTTGCAGAATAATTGTTTGAGTTTTTGCTACAGGATGAGAGCTGGTTTTCGTAAACAACATTGATGACTGGCAAGGATATGCAATGTCAAATTTCTAGCAGAGTAAGACATCAAATAAAAAGAAGAAAATATTGATAAAATTCTGTGTACTGTTTTCTCAACTTTGTTGGTTCAAGCAAAGTGTTTACTTGTTTCATTCTAATAAGCTCACGTTATTTAATTTATATATCTATTATATCTTGTTATTCCTTAAAATGATTAGTGATATGAATTATATTCAAACAATTATGTGATTACACACTAGGAAATTTCTTAGATTAAGTGAATATACAAGATATTTAAGTTTTGTATTTTATAAATTATATTTCATGGTAGTTTACATATGATACATTGTTACAAATTTCTTTAAAGTGGTTCACTAGATGGAATTGTGACTTCCTTTGTACAAGGTTTTCTGAATCACTACACAATTGAAATCCTTTCTATTGTAAGAGCAAAATATATAGAGGGTATGAATATTATCTAGTGCATACTTTTTATTGTCTTTACATACATTTTCTTTATTGTATGAATATTATCCAGCACATTGTTTCTATGTACTTTTTCTATATTATATATATATATATATATATATATATAGTATATATATATATATATATATATATATATATATATATATATATATATATATATATATATATATATATATATATATATATATATATATATAAAATAACATAGAGAAGGTACATCAATATACTACATATTGTAAACAAATATATAAATAATGCAAATACATAATTAATTAAAAGCGCTAAAGGAGTGATAATAGAATGCTCATTGCATTAGAAGATTACAATGTATTTATGAGATATATTAATTTAATTAGTTGTTTATATTTTTATACTTAAGTATTATAATTGTTTACACAAGTTATAACATTTCTGACTATATATGTGTATATGTATGTATATATATATATATATATATATATATATATATATATATATATATATATATATATATATAGGTTTACTTCACATAATCGGTCACCCAAATGTTCGACTTCCATATCACCGAGACCATATGATTGAACATTTCAGTGTTCGAAAATGTGAAAAAAAAATAAATAGATAAACAGTGCTATCAGGGGGCAAGCCCCCGCTAAACCCCTCCCTGCTATTTAAATATACCAACTCCGAGATCACACTACATTGCGGTAAAGGGAAATCTTCCCATTCTATGCTCTATGGAGATCCCCATTCAGACTGTTCGAATTTTTAAAACTTCGATCATATGCTCTCGGCCATATGAAAGTCGAGCTTTTAAAAGGTCGATCTTCTGAATGGGATTCATATATATATATATATATATATATATATATATATATATATATATATATATATATATATACACACACACATATATATGATCAGTACAGATCCCCAAAGACGAAATCACCGAAACTAATTTTGGTTTGGCATACTTGCGCGAAAGTGCTTTTCACCGAAGAAGCACTTTTGCGTAAGTATGCCTGTTTGCGAGACCGCATTATGGTGTGGATATGGGAACATTCCCTTTTTCTCACTGTAGTGTGGTCTCAGAGTGAGAATATTAAAGTAGGGTGTGTGGGGGGGGGTGCAGGGGGCAAAGCCCCCCTGCATAAACGTAGATTTATTTATTTTTTTTAACATATATTAATAAAAGCATTTTTTTCTGTGAAAGTGCTTTCGTTAATATATGTTCGGTGATTATGGATTCGGTCCTAGATCCATATATATATATATATATATATATATATATATATATATATATATATATATATATATATATATATATATATATATTATCAATTTTTTATGAATTTAATTAATTTCAGTGGCTTGGTATTTAATCACATTAATTAGTAAGTGTCCTATAATTTAATCACATAGATATGCAGTAGCAGAAGATTTGGGGTTGGCATTAGAGATTGGGTGGTACTTTTTAACAGACTTGCTATTCAGACTAGAGGTATTAAACTTCATGAAGGGCAAAAGTTTTTAAAGTAATATATATATATATATATATATATATATATATATATATATATATATATTACGTATAAATTTAAGTTGATGTCTAATATACTTACAAGAATATACTTCACTGATGCAAGTGAAAGTATTATATTTAATAACTCACAAAAGCAATTCAAGGCTTACAAGAAAAATAGACTATTTTGATAAACATGGATATAAAGTTATTTTTTATAATATGACATGCGGATTGTTTAACTAGAAATGTTAATTGTTTCAATAATGGCTGTAAAAAGGGTAGTTTAAATAAATATTGAAAGTTATTTAGTGTCCAAATTATTATTATTATTATTTTTTGCAAAGAAACACATTTGATTCAAGAAGATATTGATAGACTTAACACAAATTATTATTCTCTACTTACCACTTTCCATGTTAAGGAGAAGAGAAATGGTGTGGTAATATTATGGAAGAAATCTATACCAATAACCACAATTATAAGCATATATAATGATAAAAAGGGATATTCTCTTCAATACCTTTAGTAATAAAAGGAAAATATATATACTTTAATTACAAGATACCTGGGATTTGTTAACAATTGGAAAAAATAGTCCGAATATCTAAAGGAAGTATTATATTAGCTGGGGACTTTTAATTATATACTAAGTGACAAAGATACTAATGCTATTACTTCACATAGGAAAACTGCTTCTGCTAAAGTTCTATTAGAGTTATATTGATTTGTACAATATTAAAGATGTAAATAATTTGTTGGAACAAACTCTTTATTTTGTACTCATTTTTCATATCGTCATGGTACACAATCTAGAATAGATGGAGTCTATTTTTCAAATGACCTAACTACAAGTTTGGGAAAAGTTAAAGTAGCTTCACGTCCTTTGCTGGATCATAATGCTATTACTTTTGAAAATATTCTAAATACTAATAATAACATATTTTTAGAACAATACCAGCTTATATAACTAAATTAAAGGAATTCACAGATTTTTTGAAGACACCCAGAAATATACAGATATAAATTCTATTGGAGAAATTTCAGAGATATTTATATGGAATTCTTTAAAGCTTACCTATATGGTAAAATAAAATGTTGATATATAAATAAGTAAAAGCAATGAGACAAAGAACTAATGGAATTACAAGAAAAAAATTCATAAGCTAAAATTAAACATACAAAATGGTAATAAATATCTAACAGAAGAATTGAATAAATGAAATGCAAAATATTTACAGATTCTACAACATAAATTATAATAAATTTAGAAAAGATTAAAATGCAGTCTTATTCCTTAAATCCTAAAAATTTACATAAGATAGCTAAATATTAGATTAAAAGTGATCATTAAATATAATCATATTAATGAGATTTTTGGCCCAAATAGTAATAAGAATGTTACAGATTTAGAAGGAATATTAGAAGCATTTAGAAATATCAGTCAAACCAAAACAATAATAGAACCCCAAAAAATTACATTTTTTGTAAAAGAAAAAATTCATAACAAATTATTGAAAGATCAGATAAAATTAATAGATTAACCTATCTTTATGGGCTAAATTTAAGGGGCAAATAAATAAATTTAAACTTAATAAAGCACTTGGAAATCATGGGATTATAGCAGAATTATATAGTTTGATGCCAAATGGGCAGCCGTGGTGGTGCAGTGGTTAGCATTGCCACCTCAAAGCAAGAGATTCTCTGGTTTGATCCTCTGCTGGGGTGCCTTCTGTGCAGAGTCTGCATGCCCTCCCTGTGGTCACATGGGTTTCCTCTGGGTGCTCCAGTTTCCTCCCACATCCCAAAGACATGCTGTAGGTGTATTGTACACTCTAAATTGGCCCTAGGCATGAGTGTGTGCATGTGTGTGCCTTCTGTGAAATGTTGGGCACCTGGCTGGCAACTCAATACTGTAAAACTCTACTGCCAATCATGAGTGTACAGGTGATCCGCTGTGGTGACCCTTAAATGGGAAAAGCTGAAAGAAAAAGAAGACAAAGCATAAATTGATGCCAAATGAAGAAATAGTCATACTATTTAAAGTATAATCATTAGTTAGTGACTAAACAAATGTCTGCCTATCATGGAAATGAACTCTTATTTCCCCAGTCATCAAACCAAAGACCCAGCACATTGTTCATCCTATAGACCAATTTCTTTGTTAAACATTGATTATAAAATATTTATTGCAATATATGCAAATAGAATTAAACATTTGTTTTTCTTTATTAGTGACTGATGATCAAATGGGTTTTATAATGAATAAAAAGTCTTATGATAATATTAAAAGAATTGTAAAAAAGTCAAACTTGGATAATACCAGCAGTATACGAGCTTCACCCAGTAACGTCACCAAAATGATGAAAAATGCAATGTTAAAAGAATAATTGCAATAACGTATTATGCTAACATTACCAACCCACCTCTTTATCAGCTTTCATAAAACTAAAACTTTTGTTACTCTGCATTCCTTTCAAGGCATTTTAGCTCTTCTATGTTTAAGTTTGAAACAATGTCTATGCATTTTATTACTCAAAATATGTATTATATATTCTTCAGAAATGCTTCAAAAGTTTTAATAGTATGTTGGAGAGCAGGATTAAAAACAGAAGGTTTGTGTAAATGTTGTTTAACATTTACATCCTTTAAAATCGACTGTAAATTTAATTTCCTAGTATACAATTTCAGTTCTAAGATACTTTGTGTAATATTAGAATGGTGACTGGGAATAAAATGTAGTCAATATGTGACAATGTGAGGTATTGCCAGCTATACCAAAATAAGTAGGGAAGTGAATGTGTAACATATGCCAGCACAGCTAGCTGGAATTTTACAAAGAATTATATGTCATTTGTATATCAAACTGATTTGTACAGATGCTTGTGTTGAAAAAATGTATTGGTAAAGCTGCTTGTGTTAAAAATGCACCAAGAGTGTGCCCTGCTGGACAGAAAAATAAATACACATGTATTATTGTAACTGTCTAAATGTATATATTTTATCAAATGATACTGGAAGAGAAAAGGTTAATCTCAATCCACCTAACTTTGAAAATAGTTTGAAATTAAATTACCTGGCTTAGGCAGTAAAGATTGTATCTTACATTTCTCAATGCAGCCAGAGACAAAAAGTCTGTACTAGGAAGCTTTCTGTACTGTATTTGGGGTAAACTAATTACTACTCCAGAACAATAGAGGTTTGATGTTCTTTTATGACTTCCAGAAGCTGAAACAAATCTTAGCAAAACTCTATGTGTATTACTGACACATATGTGACAAATCCTAGCTGTTTTTAGCAATGGAGGTAGTATGCGAACCAGCTGTCAGATGACCAGATGTATGTGATGCAATTCTGTAATCTAGGACAAAATTGATGTTTAATACTAGATGAGACTAAAGTCTCATGGCAGTTTGTATTTGGAACCAGACAGAGAGGGACCCCTCACATACTTCACCTTGCCTTGCTCTAGTAAGTGTACCAGGGAATAGCAATTCCTTAGATTAGTCTGAAAAATATAGTGAGATTGGTTAAGTACTGTTTTTCTGTATCTGTGTGAATCTATTTGCCTGTGGTATTTTAATATTTCCTATGTCTGAAACTCTGGTGTTTACTGTAAATAGATATTTAGCATTTTCATGTTTTTTTTCTTATTTACTATTAAATGTATTGGCTGGTATTTTAGAGAATATTTTAATATCTGAAAGTATTTATATATATCTGGTGACAGCTATGGTCACTCCTAAAAGCCTTGTTGTTGGCCAAACTACCATTTCTATTAATATTACTTTCACTCATTGGCGGTGCACCTACCTTATAGTCTGGGAAGAAGGGGGCATACCTAGCAAATCTGTGCCAACCTTTACCAGGTGTGTGTGTGTGTGTGTGTGTGTGTGTGTGTGTGTGTGTGTGTGTGTGTGTCAGAATCAAATCTTAAAGAGTATGTGTGACAGATGCTTGGAACAGGGACGCAAAGCACTGGTTTCAGAGAGAGAGAGAGAAGAGAGAGTGGTGGAGAACTTGGATGGAACACTCGGCTGAGGTCTCAACTCTATAGCTGTGCCAGTAGGGAGTCTTACTGGGGACCTGGAATTAGACAGATATAGAGAAATCCAGACCCCAGTGTGTTCCCTGTGTACTCTTAAGTGAAACTGAACTTGATGCAGTGAGCTGCATCTGGAAATACTGGGTGTATCAATTTTTGTTCCAAGTGAACTTCCCTCTCAAGTGCTAGTGGTGAGGATTCAGGCCAGAGTGGGGACATTGCAGCAAGTTCAACACTTTATAATAATGTTCATTCAAAACAAATTCTGATAATCGAAATATGTTAGTGGAACAACTCACAGTTTGTAAAGCACTTGTCAGTGCTTATTCCCTCTTACTGTTTCTCTGTTCCTTTGTATTTGGCTCTTGTTTTTCCTCTTACTTGAGATTTTTGCTGAAAAATCCCTTTCTTCTTCATTAAAACAAGCAGAAGCTGTGTTGGAGAGATACAGAGGAAGTTCTGAAAACTCCAAACCTGGACTTTGAAGATTTACCAAACAGGCACCTTCACCTTCTTAACTTCCTCCAGAAGTTCCATTAGACTAGCACAGGAGGTGACATCCCTTCTATATGTAGTTTCTTCTGAATTTAAAGGGCCGGTAGAACTGAATTTCTCCCTTCCAACTTCTATATTAATACAACCCTCAAAGTTACCAGGGTCCTCTTATTATAGCCAAATTGTGATTTTCTTCTTTATAGGGATATTATAAGCTGTATTGTTCTCAAAAGCAACAACATCACAATTTATCTTTTTTTTTTTTGTTTCTGTTGCACTATGGACTTTTCCTACCTGTCAGTGGAAACTAATACACCACCATAGTCAGTTTTATAATCAGAGTACTGATTTAAAAGTTCATTTATGTTTGCATCAGTGTATTCAACATAAATGTTCAGCCAAAATGTCATTGTTATGGCAAGGAGTTTCAAAAAAGTAAGTCCAGCATTATTGAAAAAGCCAACTATTTTTTTTTATAGAAAAGGGCTATCCTGAATGATCTCATTCGAGACTTTGGAAAATCGGAGACCCTTAGGTGCTATTTTTAATTGAATGCTACATTCAATGTACTTGTTTTCTATCAGGGTCACCTGTACTCTTTAAGCTCCTTTTCCAAGTCCATAAGAAGACTTTTGAGATTTTGTTTTACCACTTGTCCTTCTACAAACTCAAAGACCCCAGAAAAGGGATCATAATTATGGCTAGGAACATCTGCCACATCTTTGAAGTGAGCAATACCACCCCCACCCAGGTGAAATAGGAAATTGAAGACAATGTCTTCTACATCAGAGGCATAAGTAGAACTCTGTCTAAAGTTCATATTAGGACCATAAGATCCATTCCACTGGGTCAGCACTGTGAGAGATTTCTGCATCTCCTCAAATAAAACTGCCAACTCCAGTAAGGTTTTATCTTGACTTTCAGATACAGGATGTAGAGTCAAGTTGAGTAGGTCATTCTTGAGGGTGCCAGCCATTGGGACATCCAGAAATTGAATGAAAAAACAATAACAAAACTGAAGCATTACCAGAAGAAACAGTGTAAAAATAACCAACTAAATTCCAGCATTGTAATGCTAGGCACTCCAAGGACAACAGGACCACGTTTTTTAGCATATACAAATTTAAAAACTGCTTTCGTCAGAAACAACTTCTTCAGAAAATAGTCATGTACAAAAATCTGCATCTTTTGCACAGGTTAAAATATCCATAACCAGGTAATTTAAAATTCCAATAAAACAATCAAACACTTAATCAAAAACAATTTCTCAAGTTATTAACCCTTTATGTGATGGTAAGTTTTCTATCCCTATAAACATTTTTAATGTTTATTATTTCATTTAAACCAGGGGGCTTATCGGCAGACAACTTAATCTGCCTGTGATGCCCCTCTACTGGCCCAGTAATCAAGGAGACTCAAACCTCATCACTGGCAACAGTGAGGGATGTACACAATGGGAGGATGACAAGTACACACACAGTAAAGTACAATTTCCCTTAAGAGTGCACAAAGATCACAATCAGTCTTGGGCTGGTTTCTCCCTCTTTATCCATATCCCCAATAAGACTCCCCACTGGCAGAGCAATAGGGTTAAGATCTCAGCTGAGGGGTCAAGCCAAGACCTCCAGCACCCTCTCTGTTCAACCAGTGCTTTGTGTCCCTGCCCAAGTAGCTGACAAACACACACTTTGAGATTTGATTTATGTACAAACTCACACACACACACACACACACACACACACACACACACACACACACACACACACACACACACACATATACACCTGAGGAGGTTGACACAGGTTTACTAGCTATGCCCCCTTCTGCCCAGACTATAAGGTAGATATCACTGCCACCAACCCCGCTTTATCAGCTACTTAAAGCCCTTACAAAGGGTTACCAATCCTACTGTGTACTGTTACTATTATACAAATGGAAAGTGTGACCAAGAGCAAGGCTATTTAGGAGTGGCCTGTATAGTGTCACCAAATACATATGCAAGTACTTTAAGAGCTTAAATATGTCTCACAAATATCAGCTACAAAGATAGGTTTAAATATATTTAATAATAAATAATAAAAGAACAAGACAATACTCAAACAACACAGTAACTACAGATTTCAGAATCACAGGAAATATCTTAAAACAACATTGCAGGACAGTCTCCAATAAATACAGAATACATCTAAACTAATCTTTAATATAGTCCTATCAATATCTAAGAGGATACTATGCCCTAAGTCTTACTTACAGACAACACACAGGTAAAAGTGCTGATGATGGATGTTTCCAGGTCAAAGACAAAATACAAAATGCCCAGTCTTTTTCTGAGAGAGTTCTTAAATTACTATCAAACATTAATGCTGAGTCTGCTTGGATGACATCGCTCTTTGTCACCTGGATTCAGTCCCCAGGTTAACAGATACTAATAGAATTTTAACATCTCTAAGTGAGAAGTACAGATCTCTCAGAATTTTGCAGAACTTGGAAGTTGTAAAACAATAAAATGCTTTTATGTTTGAAACCTAGTAATTATTTCTGTTTCAAGACAATACAAAAACATCTAGGTCTAGACATTGTGTCTACTTGCTGCATTGAAACTGAGAGGTAACACAATCATAAAACACTTTAATCTCGACTTGTTTTCTTGAGGTTTTGCAAGTTAACTCTCTATGTCCCAGCTTCTACTATTAAAACATACATTTGCACAGGTATATAGTTTATATAAATTTCTGTTCTTTTCCAGTTGGCTACACGGTGGTTTCATTCCTGAAGTTCAGTACTAGGCAAACCCTGTTCAACACACACTTCTGCACCAGTAGTTTAAATAATATACACATAACATATATTTCTCTTACATTGTAAGACAAGCATGTGAATCATGAGGTAGTGTTTCATCAAGATCCCTACATAGCTTTAGATCACATGTCATATACTATAGTGGTAAGGAGAGGTATACATGCAATACCAATGGAGTGGTCTGTATAGCTTTGTGTTTGGGATAACCGGGCTACTATGTGGGTATGACCACTAGAAGCTTGAGTAAAAAGATTAAAGAACACACACACACACTTACACACACACACACACACACACACACACACACACACACACACACACACACATATATATATATATATATATATATATATATATATATATATATATATGCTATAAAGAGTAAAGACAGCAATAATGCTCTATATAGGCACTCATCTCAGTGTTATGAAAACAAATATATATTTTGCTGTTTTAAAATCAGTATTGTTGGACTAGAGGGGAGTTAACTACAAAAATGCAGTAGAAAAATGTGAAGCTAAATGGCAGATTAAGTTTAAATGAAACAATAAACATTAAATGTTTTCTTAGGAAAAGAAAACTTACATCACATAAGGGTTACTAACTTCAGAAATGTTTGATGTTTTATTGGAATTTTAAATTCATTAGTTGTGGATATTTAACCTGTATAAAAGTTGAAGATTTTCATACATGAATATTTTCTAAAGAAGTCATTTCTGAAGAAAGCAGTTATCAAATTTGTATACACTAAAGAAGTGGTCCTATTGCCCTTGAAATGTCTAGCATTGCACTGCTGGATTTTAGTTGGTTATTTTTACATTGGTTCTACTTGTAATACTTCAGTTTTTTTTATTAATTGGGAATATTTGTTAACTACATTAGAAGAATACAATTTCCCAAATAAACTCATACAACTTATCAAATTTCTTTATAAGAAATCATTTGCTTACAGAAAATTGGTTTATATAATTCTAATTTAATTAAGATTACTAAATGTACTAAACAGGGATGTCCATCATCACTGCTGTAATTTGTATTGATTATGGAACACTTTACAAACTATATTAGGTCAAATGCAAACATTAAAAGATTAAAAATAAATGATAATCTCAACCCTAAAATATAAATTTGGGTATGATATTATGTTACCTTTAAATGCTAGTGATCTATCACTTCAAACCTTATTTAATTCAATAAAAACTTTTGAAAAAAATGTCAGGACTTAGTTTTAATGAAAATTAACCAATATTCTTCTTAGAAATAAAAATTCATGCAAAAGGAAAGGAAGGTTTTCCAAATATATTCTGGAAGGCAATAGAATTAAATATTTAGAAATTATCTTAACAGATAAAATAAAAAATATAATATCATTCAATTGTGTTAACAGACTAGATGGCATAGTGGTATAGCAGTTAGTGCTGTTCCCCTCACAGCATGAGGTTCCCTGGTTCGATTCTCGGCTGGGCTGCCTTCTGTGTGGAGTCTGCATGTTTCCCCTGGCTTAAATGATTTATGTTCCATCAAATGCATTCTTAAGCTTAAAAGTTTGGCTAGGTAACTTAGAATTACCTAATGTATTACATATTTGTTTCATGGTTATGTTGGTAAGGCCTTTTGACCTTAAGGGTTCCTCAGTAGATTATGAGCCTATGGCTTGATAATCTAGATTTATTCAATGTTTTATATATATATATGTCTTATGGTAATTTTGGTAGGTTTTCATAATTATAAGGGACCTTTCACAGTATATGAGTCCATGAATAATGTAGTTATTTATGTGAGCGATGAATTTAAGGTCCAAGTATGTCTTGTTATTAATTAAGGACCCCCTTCTCCCTTTAAACCATTAAGCTTCCATCTGATCTGCATTAAGTACTCCAAGGTCTGATTATGCTATAACGTCTATTTCTAATACCTATAATAATATTTGAGCCAGAAGGTTATTTTGTTGCTTCAGTTAATGTCCAAATTAGGGCATAAATATGTTTAGTTTTAATAATACAAGGGCCAGGGAGTAATTGTGTTAATTATGTGAGTGTCTGGTTGTAGGTCCAAGTTTTCATTTTTGTTGATGGACTTCTTGCCCTAGATGTTTAGGGGGACTTAGTTCATTTTATTCGAAGTCCCCTGCTTGGACTGCTCCATTGGTATCAAGGTACAATATGCGTTGCTTATCACTCACTTTCTAACAATTATTCTGAGACACCTATCCCTAAGTCTACATCTGATGTGCATGTTGATTGTAGTTACTTGGGGTTATATATCCCCCTGAATAGTCCTGTTATATGTGTCTGAGTGAAGTTGTTACGTATATCTAGGAAGGATTTGTAAAATATTTTCTAAGGACTTCAGTGTTCACCATGGTAGATTTACCTTTTGAATCTGATATAGGGGGACCATTATGCATCCTATTGATGAATGTTATTATTTATTTCAATTCATTTATCCAGTTTAATATTCATAATTTTTGCACTCCATAGATGTTTTCCTTTATATTTCCCTTGTCCGGTTAGCCCATTTACAAGTACTAAGACTCCGGATTTTGAATGTCCTTCTTTATTAAACCACCCTATGTATACCAGAAGGGATGGTTTGGTCCGTTTTGATTCCACTTGAATTGGCAAACGCAGTATATGATCTGTGTTCATGCATAAATAAATAATTTATCCGCTGACAGTTTTTTGTCTTTAGACTGGGCCATAAGGCTCATAGGTGAAATTTTGACGAATCCACTCTAGGTGGATTTCAGTATATGCTAATTTTATCTGTTTTTCCGAGCTGGACCCTTCATTGTGGATTGTAGTGCATCTGGGTCAGCATTGAATGTTTTGTATAGCAGAAAGATGTGGTGTAGGGTGATAAAGTAAGGATAACTTGAGTTTAAGTGGTCTGTCACCTATGTCTACTGAGTAACATTTACTATAAAACTTCTTTAAATGTTTTAAACATAAGGAATTTATGTACATTATCCAGGTTAAGTGTAAGTTTCTTTTGATAACATTTGAACGGCACAGTTCTCAAGGCACTGTTGACACCTTGAATGAGTTTTATTCAGTTGAGCCATTTGAATATATGTTTCATTTGCTTTTAACCTGATTTTATGGCACTTTTAATGTAATTGTTTATCATCTGCTTTTATGATTTACTGGTGACTATATCTCACTGTGAATATGTTTATCTTTGTATATTTTTGTATATATATATATATATATATATATATTCTTAGAGTTGACAGTGATAGGATGTTCAGTGACATTCTGTATTTCAACAGTAAGTGAGAAGAATGAAGGGTGGGGTTTCTTGTATTTAATTATTCAATTATTTAATAATTTAATTGTCTAATTAGTTTAGCACAGCTAGGGCACAACTAGTCATGTGCTGTTCCTACATGAGTATTTTAGTGTGCGCATTTACATTTATTGTGTTTTTGTGTCTGAAGAAGTCTGGACTGTGCCTGGACGAAAAGTGTGTGTATTCAAAAAGCAGCTTAACGCATCTACAGTTTGCAGCTTTCTACCGGACATTTTTTTTTTTTTTGAGTTTTAGTAGTTTGAAGAGTTTTCTTTGTTTTACTTGTTTCATACTATCCAATCATTGCAAATGGTGTTAATGATGAATATACAATAGTGTAAAATGTAAGGCCAGTACCTAATATTTGCTGCCTTTCAAATATATGAATTTTACTTTTTTTAACTTTGCAAAGATTTGTGTTCTCACAACAATTAAGAAACATATTTATATTTATGTTTCACAATGCAAAAGTTATTCATTCTATAATTGGTAGTTTGTCTGATATTGATGCCTGATGCTACCTGCCTTATTTATTTTAGGTAGGAATCCTTTTTTTTCACTGAGTAAGGTCAAGATACTTATTCACTAAATCTAATTATTCTAGATGACACAGACTTAATTTATACAGATGATCATATCCAAGCCATTGTTAATTAACAATTAAGTTTCAGGTTTTACTAACATACTCAGTGTAGTTTAAGTGAATGAACAGAAGTTGAAATAAGTATACTAGGTCAACAGAAGTATTTATATACAAAATATGTCCAACAAGATTAAGTGATAACAAGTGATGCCTTATTATATTAAAAATAAACAATTATTCCTACTCATACCTAGATGTAATGTGACAAAATATTATTTTTACCAACTTGGCTATTTCTGGCATCAAATGTATACCTTCAGTTTGTAGCCTCTTTAAAAAAAATTTGAAAATAAAAATCATTGGAGGGGTAACACCAGCAGTCCTGTGGCAAGATCTGACTCACTTTTCTAACTTCAACATAAAAAGTTTCTGATCCAGAAGGTTATATGATGGTGCAGATTATGATTAATGTTCACAGATGGAATTATTTCATGACTAACAGAAGAAAAACACAAATATAGTCCTTTGAATTTAGAATGCACCAACACCCTTTTGGATTATCTTGACAGAAGTGTATTGCCAATTAATTCAGATTTAAGCCAATGGATCAGAATTACAGACGTGATCACCTGCAGCTTGGTCAGTCTTTGATAGCATGGTATGACCAATCCACTTCATTTCTGACTTTGGCACCAAGTTGCATGGTTATGAATGTGTCTTTCACAAATCAGAGCACTGATTCATGTAAAGAAACAAGAACTAGCAATGGGTATTATGTCATGTACTGAATCCATTCATCCATCTTCAACCACTTTTCCCATTTTTTCATATGGGGTCAGGGTGTTGTTTCAACAGTGAAAATCATCTAGAGCCAAGGTTAACACCATGGGTAGATGTTGAATGATTTGCATAAAAATAATTAAAATAAAACAATTACAACAACTGTTACTAACCAACAATCAAATCATTTTCAAAAGACTGGCTCACTAAATGAATTATTTAAAGCGAATAAGCAAATTCAGCCAGACATTATGATTATATCATATTAAAACTGAATGTCACATATTAAACAGTATAGACATATGCAGTATGCTTCCAATTCAAAGAAGATTAAACTTCTTAAATTCACAAGAAATTATGTTATGCATATCAAGGATTTTGCATGGAACACTTTTTCTGGTTAAATCTAAATCTAAATGAATGTAACTCACTTTTATATCCCACTTGTTGGCAAGGCTGTGGCAATCTGGGATCTTGGCTTTGCTGTTTTTGGACTTGTCCCTTAATTGATGATTTGAGGATAAAGAATCAGCAAATCTTTTCCTCTTGTTTGTCAAAAGGCATAATTTTAGATTGGAGCAATGTTTAATTTATTATTTTTAAGCTCCTTAGAATTTTTCTCAAGAAGAAGAGCATTTGCTTCATATAGACTCCCTGACTACCATCAACCATTGATAGGGAAGTGGCTTCAGTTTGAGGAAGTGAAGATGTATAATATTAAAGAGGTTGGCAGAGCTGGGAAAGGCAGCATTGGTTTAGGTATTAGGAATGTATATGCTTGTAGAGATGCTATGAGTAAAGATATCAAAGGAGATATTATAGATTGTAGTACATGTAAGACCGGACAAGAATAGAAGAGTCTGGAAGAACATGTTAGCAGAGGATGGATGACTATGTGAGAGAGTTAGTAAAAGGCTGGTCCTAGATCAGAAAAGAGTTGAACTGGGACTGTGGGGTGTAATGGTGAAACAGTTGAAAATAAGTTGATTAGAGTTTAAACTGGAAGGCAAGGATTATCTATGGGATAAATTTTGGTGGGAGGTTATGCATGATAGTTGTTAGAAACAAATAGATCAAGATGACTGTGGTAAAATATGGAAGATGTGTGTCAGGAATTTTTCTGGTGTGGTAATTAAGTAGGTGAGGATATACATAGAAAGTTATGGTAATATATGTGTCTTTCCGCGGTACAAAAAGTTAAATTAGTGTGAGGGTAGAAGACTAAAGGTCAATTTGATATGTAGATTCATTGGAAAGACATTATTGGTAAGGACATGTAACAGATCAGAGGTAGTAATTGGGAGAATAAGAACAGAGAGAGGGGTAATCAGAATTTTGGTTGTGAAATAGATGGGCTGGGTATGTGTAGAAAGGTGGTAAGTGAATATAGGGTGAATTATTTTTGTTGTATGTTGTTGATGAAAGAAACACAAAGGTGTAGTTGTAGGAGAGTGAATTTAGTAATTTTAATAAGATAAGTAAAGTTATGAGAGCAAAATAGTTTACACTAGTGGAGGATTATGCATGAAGACTATTAGATAAGATACAGGAAAACTGAGAATTGCGATGATGAGTAGGGATGCTATTTTTACTGAGTATGCATACCTGTGAGAGTTGCTCTGTGCTGAGAACAATTTACTTACTGTCCTAGTGCCACAGAGTAATGGGAGAATATTGCGTAGGTGATTTTTTGATTGAATTATTTTGGATAGTTTGTTGACTTTGGTACTAATCAAGAGAGAAGGGGAGAGATACGCATTTATATAAGGGTATAAACTACTTGGGTAACAGGGGCTATTGTGGGAGGTGAGGAAAGTGGTCCAGCCCCTAATTAGAGGTAGTCAATCAATGCATGCATGTGCACTAAGAGTCAAAGGAGAGGATTTCAAGTGTCAATAATGAGTTATTTACAAACAATTACTACTTGGATTGTTTCACTAAAATGTCTTGATTAGGGTGAAAGTTACAGTAGATATGACCAAAAATAG